>NC_090649.1:308046266-308098056 GCF_040937935.1 Hyperolius riggenbachi
GTTGATATGTTACTTTAATTTCTCTACAGTGAATAAAGAACTTGTAGTGCAAGCGGGTTTGCTTGAGCCAATACTTGATCTGCTGGAGTCTGGGGATGCTGCTGTACAGTGTAACTCCTGCGCATGTATCATGACCTTGGCAATTTCGGGTAAGCAATAGAGGCTTTTTTTATTTGTAATGTTTTCATAACTGCATTTATGATTTTACTATCTACTTCAAAAATCAGTGGGCATGTGTTATTTTCTGGCTTTCTAAATGCTGGTAAAAAAAGCAAACCAAAACTGCAAATAAACTTATAAGATATTCAATTGTATGTGTAGTACTAATGGCAAATAGCACATTAGAACACAGTCTCCTATTTTTATTTTCAGTTAAAGATCCGCATTTTTATCTAAAATCTTATATCCGCTACAAAACAAACAAACAAACGTAATGAGCCTTTACATTTTTCAGCGCTAAAATCATATCCACCTTGTTTTGTCAGCCAGATAATGTTTTTATTTACCATACTTTTCAGGACTTGGGGCTAAATTTGACTTTTCCTCAGTTGCATAGCTAACAGCGCTAGTTTATAACACTTGCTGTGCAGGAAACACAGGAACTAGTACTAAACGCACCTATGTTTATCTCATCATGACAGTTCAGGAACCCTTTACAGTAAACCTGAGGTTATTTGCCAGGCCACCTAGCGGAGGATCCAGGCAGTCTGGGAAGAGGGCGAGGGACCGATAAGCTTGAAGGGGCTGGAGGAAGCCCCAGGTATGTATACATTTTTTTTTATTTTAATCATCTCAGGTACACTTTAAGCATTTGTCTCTCATCAATCAGTGGCAGATATATACATCACTCACTTAAAGGACAACTAAAAAAATAAGGAGGCTGCCATATTTATTTCCTTTTAAGCAATACCGGTTGTTTGGCAGTCCTGGTACTTTATTTGGCCGCACTAGTGTCTGGATAATACCAGAAACAATACTGTCAGAAACGCCCGATATACTGCATGCTTGTTCAGGGTCTATGGCTAAAATAGAGGCAGAGGATCAACAGGACAGCCAGGCAACTAGTATTGCTTAAAAAGGAAATAAATATGGCAGCCTCCATATTTATTGCCTCAGTTGTCCTTTAAAGTGAGCCCGAACTTGGGTGGGAAAAATGTTAAATAATTACCTAGGTAGAGGAAAGATACTCCAGAGTCTTCCCGTCTCTTCCTTGACCTCATTGTTTCTGCACACAGACCTCTGAACATATCAGACAAGAGCTTGTTGAATGTGTTCTCATGGCCGCACTTCCCGCTGTGTATGAATACGGCTGTACTGCACCTGTGCAAGTATGGCCACACCTGTGCAAGTATGGCTGCACAGTAAGCTGAAGCCGCTCGTCATGCAGGCGCAGTACGGCTGCGCTCTTGTTCACAAAAGGGAACACAGCTGTGAACTAAAGAGGGTCACGGCAGAGGTTTCCCTCTTCTTAGGCAAGTATCCCACTTTTTCTTTTTTTCACAGCTCGGGTTTGCCTTAACTGAGAGATTCCTTGTCTCCATGTAGCTGATGGCGATCTGCTCCACTAGACTTGTGGGGGTGGACTTGGGCTTAGGAGGCTTGAAATATTCAGGATAGCCATAAACACGTAGAATATGAAGTGTGTGAATGTTTAACTGCTGTATACTTTTACATGCCCCTTTTTTTTATTTTTATTTTATTTGCTTCTTCTTTTGCAGAGTCAAATCGGGAGGCCATTGGTAATGCTGGAGGTATCCTTCCTCTTCTGACATTAGCAAAGTCTTATGATCCCAGAGTTCAACAAAATGCTGTTGGTGCAATACTGAATTTATCTCGATCAGGTAACTACACAAAGGTTTCCTAATATGTGTCTGCATCAGTGTACACCTATAGACCATCATATACTGTTAGGAAGTTATCACACTAGAAGTAATGGCATGCGAAAACACATTTAATGATTGCCTATGGACAGTAGCGTTTGCATGGTGTCTGCATTTTTCCACCTGCGGGAAAAGATTATGATTTGCCTCAAATACTTGCGCTTGTTTCTGACTGACGTCTGACTGGATTTGCCACATGCTTGTTTCAGGTGGGTGATTAAAGGCTCGTAAACACGCTAGATAGGCTGGAACGACGGGTCCGTCAGATCCTCCCACTGGGCGGGCGTTCCAGCGACAGTCTGGCGTGTGTAGAGTCTTCAGGCAGACTGATGAGGCTGTTTCTGAACGATCCACCGTCGTTCCAGCCCATCTAGCGTGTGTACGGGCCTTAAGACACACTGATGCATTAAAGATTAGCAGGATACCAGGCAACTGGAATTGTTTAATAGGAAATAAATATGGCAGTCACCACTTCCCTCTCACTTCAGGTGTTCTTTAAGGGTGAGGCGGTGGGTATGACAGATAAAAAGGACACACTGGATGATCTCCCATCATTTTCTGAGTCCTGAAGCTTTGCCCTCGTAGGTTGTTATATGAAGCTTTGCCCTCAGAGATGGGTGCCTGCATGAAGCTTTTCCCTTATAGGTGCCTGTATGAAGTTGCCCTCAGAGAGGGGTGCCTGTATGAAGCGTTGCCCTCAGAGAGGGGTGCCTGTATGAAGCGTTGCCCTCAGAGAGGGGTGCCTGTATGAAGCGTTGCCCTCAGAGAGGGGTGCCTGTATGAAGCGTTGCCCTCAGAGAGGGGTGCCCGTATGAAGCGTTGCCCTCAGAGAGGGGTGCCCGTATGAAGAGTTGCCCTCAGAGAGGGGTGCCCGTATGAAGAGTTGCCCTCAGAGAGGGGTGCCCGTATGAAGAGTTGCCCTCAGAGAGGGGTGCCCGTATGAAGAGTTGCCCTCAGAGAGGGGTGCCCGTATGAAGAGTTGCCCTCAGAGAGGGGTGCCCGTATGAAGAGTTGCCCTCAGAGAGGGGTGCCCGTATGAAGAGTTGCCCTCAGAGAGGGGTGCCCGTATGGAGAGTTGCCCTCAGAGAGGGGTGCCCGTATGAAGAGTTGCCCTCAGAGAGGGGTGCCCGTATGAAGAGTTGCCCTCAGAGAGGGGTGCCCGTATGAAGAGTTGCCCTCAGAGAGGGGTGCCCGTTTGAAGAGTTGCCCTCAGAGAGGGGTGCCCGTATGAAGAGTTGCCCTCAGAGAGGGGTGCCCGTATGAAGAGTTGCCCTCAGAGAGGGGTGCCCGTATGGAGAGTTGCCCTCAGAGAGGGGTGCCCGTATGAAGAGTTGCCCTCAGAGAGGGGTGCCCGTATGAAGAGTTGCCCTCAGAGAGGGGTGCCCGTATGAAGAGTTGCCCTCAGAGAGGGGTGCCCGTATGGAGAGTTGCCCTCAGAGAGGGGTGCCTGTATGGAGAGTTGCCCTCAGAGAGGGGTGCCTGTATGGAGAGTTGCCCTCAGAGAGGGGTGCCTGTATGGAGAGTTGCCCTCAGAGAGGGGTGCCTGTATGGAGAGTTGCCCTCAGAGAGGGGTGCCTGTATGAAGAGTTGCCCTCAGAGAGGGGTGCCTGTATGAAGAGTTGCCCTCAGAGAGGGGTGCCTGTATGAAGAGTTGCCCTCAGAGAGGGGTGCCTGTATGAAGAGTTGCCCTCAGAGAGGGGTGCCTGTATGAAGAGTTGCCCTCAGAGAGGGGTGCCTGTATGAAGAGTTGCCCTCAGAGAGGGGTGCCTGTATGAAGAGTTGCCCTCAGAGAGGGGTGCCTGTATGAAGAGTTGCCCTCAGAGAGGGGTGCCTGTATGAAGAGTTGCCCTCAGAGAGGGGTGCCTGTATGAAGAGTTGCCCTCAGAGAGGGGTGCCTGTATGAAGAGTTGCCCTCAGAGAGGGGTGCCTGTATGAAGAGTTGCCCTCAGAGAGGGGTGCCTGTATGAAGAGTTGCCCTCAGAGAGGGGTGCCTGTATGAAGAGTTGCCCTCAGAGAGGGGTGCCTGTATGAAGAGTTGCCCTCAGAGAGGGGTGCCTGTATGAAGAGTTGCCCTCAGAGAGGGGTGCCTGTATGAAGAGTTGCCCTCAGAGAGGGGTGCCTGTATGAAGAGTTGCCCTCAGAGAGGGGTGCCTGTATGAAGAGTTGCCCTCAGAGAGGGGTGCCTGTATGAAGAGTTGCCCTCAGAGAGGGGTGCCTGTATGAAGAGTTGCCCTCAGAGAGGGGTGCCCGTATGAAGAGTTGCCCTCAGAGAGGGGTGCCCGTATGAAGAGTTGCCCTCAGAGAGGGGTGCCCGTATGAAGAGTTGCCCTCAGAGAGGGGTGCCCGTATGAAGAGTTGCCCTCAGAGAGGGGTGCCCGTATGAAGAGTTGCCCTCAGAGAGGGGTGCCCGTATGAAGAGTTGCCCTCAGAGAGGGGTGCCCGTATGAAGAGTTGCCCTCAGAGAGGGGTGCCCGTATGAAGAGTTGCCCTCAGAGAGGGGTGCCCGTATGAAGAGTTGCCCTCAGAGAGGGGTGCCCGTATGAAGAGTTGCCCTCAGAGAGGGGTGCCCGTATGAAGAGTTGCCCTCAGAGAGGGGTGCCCGTATGAAGAGTTGCCCTCAGAGAGGGGTGCCCGTATGAAGAGTTGCCCTCAGAGAGGGGTGCCCGTATGAAGAGTTGCCCTCAGAGAGGGGTGCCCGTATGAAGAGTTGCCCTCAGAGAGGGGTGCCCGTATGAAGAGTTGCCCTCAGAGAGGGGTGCCCGTATGAAGAGTTGCCCTCAGAGAGGGGTGCCCGTATGAAGAGTTGCCCTCAGAGAGGGGTGCCCGTATGAAGAGTTGCCCTCAGAGAGGGGTGCCCGTATGAAGAGTTGCCCTCAGAGAGGGGTGCCTGTATGAAGAGTTGCCCTCAGAGAGGGGTGCCTGTATGAAGAGTTGCCCTCAGAGAGGGGTGCCTGTATGAAGAGTTGCCCTCAGAGAGGGGTGCCTGTATGAAGAGTTGCCCTCAGAGAGGGGTGCCTGTATGAAGAGTTGCCCTCAGAGAGGGGTGCCTGTATGAAGAGTTGCCCTCAGAGAGGGGTGCCTGTATGAAGAGTTGCCCTCAGAGAGGGGTGCCTGTATGAAGAGTTGCCCTCAGAGAGGGGTGCCTGTATGAAGAGTTGCCCTCAGAGAGGGGTGCCTGTATGAAGAGTTGCCCTCAGAGAGGGGTGCCTGTATGAAGAGTTGCCCTCAGAGAGGGGTGCCTGTATGAAGAGTTGCCCTCAGAGAGGGGTGCCTGTATGAAGAGTTGCCCTCAGAGAGGGGTGCCTGTATGAAGAGTTGCCCTCAGAGAGGGGTGCCTGTATGAAGAGTTGCCCTCAGAGAGGGGTGCCTGTATGAAGAGTTGCCCTCAGAGAGGGGTGCCTGTATGAAGAGTTGCCCTCAGAGAGGGGTGCCTGTATGAAGAGTTGCCCTCAGAGAGGGGTGCCTGTATGAAGAGTTGCCCTCAGAGAGGGGTGCCTGTATGAAGAGTTGCCCTCAGAGAGGGGTGCCTGTATGAAGAGTTGCCCTCAGAGAGGGGTGCCTGTATGAAGAGTTGCCCTCAGAGAGGGGTGCCTGTATGAAGAGTTGCCCTCAGAGAGGGGTGCCTGTATGAAGAGTTGCCCTCAGAGAGGGGTGCCTGTATGAAGAGTTGCCCTCAGAGAGGGGTGCCTGTATGAAGAGTTGCCCTCAGAGAGGGGTGCCTGTATGAAGAGTTGCCCTCAGAGAGGGGTGCCTGTATGAAGAGTTGCCCTCAGAGAGGGGTGCCTGTATGAAGAGTTGCCCTCAGAGAGGGGTGCCTGTATGAAGAGTTGCCCTCAGAGAGGGGTGCCTGTATGAAGAGTTGCCCTCAGAGAGGGGTGCCTGTATGAAGAGTTGCCCTCAGAGAGGGGTGCCTGTATGAAGAGTTGCCCTCAGAGAGGGGTGCCTGTATGAAGAGTTGCCCTCAGAGAGGGGTGCCTGTATGAAGAGTTGCCCTCAGAGAGGGGTGCCTGTATGAAGAGTTGCCCTCAGAGAGGGGTGCCTGTATGAAGAGTTGCCCTCAGAGAGGGGTGCCTGTATGAAGAGTTGCCCTCAGAGAGGGGTGCCTGTATGAAGAGTTGCCCTCAGAGAGGGGTGCCTGTATGAAGAGTTGCCCTCAGAGAGGGGTGCCTGTATGAAGAGTTGCCCTCAGAGAGGGGTGCCTGTATGAAGAGTTGCCCTCAGAGAGGGGTGCCTGTATGAAGAGTTGCCCTCAGAGAGGGGTGCCTGTATGAAGAGTTGCCCTCAGAGAGGGGTGCCTGTATGAAGAGTTGCCCTCAGAGAGGGGTGCCTGTATGAAGAGTTGCCCTCAGAGAGGGGTGCCTGTATGAAGAGTTGCCCTCAGAGAGGGGTGCCTGTATGAAGAGTTGCCCTCAGAGAGGGGTGCCTGTATGAAGAGTTGCCCTCAGAGAGGGGTGCCTGTATGAAGAGTTGCCCTCAGAGAGGGGTGCCTGTATGAAGAGTTGCCCTCAGAGAGGGGTGCCTGTATGAAGAGTTGCCCTCAGAGAGGGGTGCCTGTATGAAGAGTTGCCCTCAGAGAGGGGTGCCTGTATGAAGAGTTGCCCTCAGAGAGGGGTGCCTGTATGAAGAGTTGCCCTCAGAGAGGGGTGCCTGTATGAAGAGTTGCCCTCAGAGAGGGGTGCCTGTATGAAGAGTTGCCCTCAGAGAGGGGTGCCTGTATGAAGAGTTGCCCTCAGAGAGGGGTGCCTGTATGAAGAGTTGCCCTCAGAGAGGGGTGCCTGTATGAAGAGTTGCCCTCAGAGAGGGGTGCCTGTATGAAGAGTTGCCCTCAGAGAGGGGTGCCTGTATGAAGAGTTGCCCTCAGAGAGGGGTGCCTGTATGAAGAGTTGCCCTCAGAGAGGGGTGCCTGTATGAAGAGTTGCCCTCAGAGAGGGGTGCCTGTATGAAGAGTTGCCCTCAGAGAGGGGTGCCTGTATGAAGAGTTGCCCTCAGAGAGGGGTGCCTGTATGAAGAGTTGCCCTCAGAGAGGGGTGCCTGTATGAAGAGTTGCCCTCAGAGAGGGGTGCCTGTATGAAGAGTTGCCCTCAGAGAGGGGTGCCTGTATGAAGAGTTGCCCTCAGAGAGGGGTGCCTGTATGAAGAGTTGCCCTCAGAGAGGGGTGCCTGTATGAAGAGTTGCCCTCAGAGAGGGGTGCCTGTATGAAGAGTTGCCCTCAGAGAGGGGTGCCTGTATGAAGAGTTGCCCTCAGAGAGGGGTGCCTGTATGAAGAGTTGCCCTCAGAGAGGGGTGCCTGTATGAAGAGTTGCCCTCAGAGAGGGGTGCCTGTATGAAGAGTTGCCCTCAGAGAGGGGTGCCCGTATGAAGAGTTGCCCTCAGAGAGGGGTGCCCGTATGAAGAGTTGCCCTCAGAGAGGGGTGCCCGTATGAAGAGTTGCCCTCAGAGAGGGGTGCCCGTATGAAGAGTTGCCCTCAGAGAGGGGTGCCCGTATGAAGAGTTGCCCTCAGAGAGGGGTGCCCGTATGAAGAGTTGCCCTCAGAGAGGGGTGCCCGTATGAAGAGTTGCCCTCAGAGAGGGGTGCCCGTATGAAGAGTTGCCCTCAGAGAGGGGTGCCCGTATGAAGAGTTGCCCTCAGAGAGGGGTGCCCGTATGAAGAGTTGCCCTCAGAGAGGGGTGCCCGTATGAAGAGTTGCCCTCAGAGAGGGGTGCCCGTATGAAGAGTTGCCCTCAGAGAGGGGTGCCCGTATGAAGAGTTGCCCTCAGAGAGGGGTGCCCGTATGAAGAGTTGCCCTCAGAGAGGGGTGCCCGTATGAAGAGTTGCCCTCAGAGAGGGGTGCCCGTATGAAGAGTTGCCCTCAGAGAGGGGTGCCCGTATGAAGAGTTGCCCTTAGAGAATGGTGCCTGTGTGAAGCGTTGCCCCCAGAGAGGAGTGCTTGTATGAAGCGTTGCCCCCAGAGATGAGTGCCTGTATGAAGCTTTACCCTTATAGGTGCCTGTATGAAGCGTTGGCCTCAGAGATGGGTTTCTGTATGAAGAGTTTCCCTCAGAGAGAAGTACATGTGTGAAGCCTTCCCGTCAGAGATGGGTGCCTGTATGAAGCCTTCCCCTCAGAGATGGGTGCCTGTATGAAGCCTTCCCCTCAGAGATGGGTGCCTGTATGAAGCCTTCCCCTCAGAGATGGGTGCCTGTGTGAAGCCTTCCCCTCAGAGATGGGTGCCTGTGTGAAGCCTTCCCCTCAGAGAGGAGTGCCTGTATGAAGCTTTACCCTTATAGGTGCCTGTATGAAGCGTTGGCCTCAGAGATGGGTTTCTGTATGAAGAGTTTCCCTCAGAGAGAAGTACATGTGTGAAGCCTTCCCGTCAGAGATGGGTGCCTGTATGAAGCCTTCCCCTCAGAGATGGGTGCCTGTATGAAGCCTTCCCCTCAGAGATGGGTGCCTGTATGAAGCCTTCCCCTCAGAGATGGGTGCCTGTGTGAAGCCTTCCCCTCAGAGATGGGTGCCTGTGTGAAGCCTTCCCCTCAGAGAGGAGTGCCTGTATGAAGCTTTACCCTTATAGGTGCCTGTATGAAGCGTTGGCCTCAGAGATGGGTTTCTGTATGAAGAGTTTCCCTCAGAGAGAAGTACATGTGTGAAGCCTTCCCGTCAGAGATGGGTGCCTGTATGAAGCCTTCCCCTTCAGAGATTGGTGCCTGTATGAAGCCTTCCCCTCAGAGATGGGTGCCTGTATGAAGCCTTCCCCTCAGAGATGGGTGCCTGTGTGAAGCCTTCCCCTCAGAGATGGGTGCCTGTGTGAAGCGTTGCCTTCAGAGAGGAGTGCCTGTATGAAGCTTTACCCTTATAGGTGCCTGTATGAAGCGTTGGCCTCAGAGATGGGTTTCTGTATGAAGAGTTTCCCTCAGAGAGAAGTACATGTGTGAAGCCTTCCCGTCAGAGATGGGTGCCTGTATGAAGCCTTCCCCTCAGAGATGGGTGCCTGTATGAAGCCTTCCACTCAGAGATGGGTGCCTATATGAAGCGATGCCCTCAGAGAGAAGTACATGTGTGAAGCCTTCCCCTCAGAGATGGGTGCTTGTATGAAGCGTTGCCCTCAGAGATGGGTGCCTGTATGAAGCGTTGTCCTCAGAGAGGAGTGCCTGTGTGAAGTGATGCCCTCAGAGAGGAGTGCCTGTATGAAGTGTTGCCCTCAGAGAGGAGTGCCTGTATGAAGCGTTGCCCTCAGAGATGGGTGCCTGTATGAAGCGTTGCCCTCAGAGATGGGTGCCTGTATGAAGCGTTGCCCTCAGAGATGGGTGCCTGTATGAAGCGTTGCCCTCACAGATGTGTGCCTGTATAAAGCGATGCCCTCAGAGATGGGTGCCTGTATGAAGCCTTCCCCTCAGAGATGGGTGCCTGTATGAAGCCTTCCCCTCAGAGATGGGTGCCTGTATGAAGCCTTCCCCTCAGAGATGGGTGCCTGTATGAAGCCTTCCCCTCAGAGATGGGTGCCTGTGTGAAGCCTTCCCCTCAGAGATGGGTGCCTGTGTGAAGCCTTCCCCTCAGAGATGGGTGCCTGTGTGAAGCGTTGCCTTCAGAGAGGAGTGCCTGTATGAAGCGTTGCCCTCAGAGATGGGTGACTGTATGAAGCGTTGCCCTCAGAGAGGAGTGCCTGTGTGAAGTTTTGCCCTCAGAGATGGGTGCCTGTGTGAAGCGTTGCCCTCAGAGATGAGTGCCTGTATGAAGCCTTCCCCTCAGTGATGGGTGCCTGTATGAAGTGTTGCCCTCAGAGAGAAGTACATGTGTGAAGCATTGCCCTCAGAGATGGGTGCCTGTGTGAAGCGTTGCCCTCAGAGATGGGTGCCTTTATGAAGCGTTACCCTCAGAGATGAGTGCCTGTATGAAGCATTCCCCTCAGAGATGGGTGCCTGTATGAAGCGATGCCCTCAGAGAGTGCCTGTATGAAGTGTTGCCCTCAGAGATGGGTGCCTGTATGAAGCGTTGCCCTCAGAGATGGGTGCCTGTATGAAGCATTGCCCTCAGAGAGTGCCTGTATGAAGTGTTGCCCTCAGAGATGGGTGCCTGTATGAAGCGTTGCCCTCAGAGATGGGTGCCTGTATGAAGCGATGCCCTCAGAGATGGGTGCCTGTATGAAGCGTTGCATTCAGAGAGGAGTGCCTGTATGAAGCGTTGCATTCAGAGAGGAGTGCCTGTATGAAGCGTTGCCCTCAGAGAGGAGTGCCTGTATGAAGCGTTGCCCTCAGAGATGGGTGCCTGTATGAAGCGTTGCATTCAGAGAAGGGTGTCTGTATGAAGCGTTGCCCTTAGAGATGGGTGCCTGTCCGAAAGCATGCATGCACAGAAAGTGTGTGATAATTTTCTGAGAATGTCTATAAACTCAGTCTCTTTTGAATTGCAGAGAGGATAAAAAGTATCCTGTGTCGGGAAGGAGCTCTGCCAGTTCTCACTATGCTCCTGCAGTCAGCTGATTCAGAAATACAGGTACCAAACCTCTTGGCCATTGTGTTGTCTACTTTGTTGGCTGTGTTCACACTAAGCATTGTAATAGTTGTGTGTTTTATTATAAACCACCTTGTTTTGCATTACCCTCCTCCATGACTGTGGCTACGAATAGATTAATTTGTGTCTGAAAATAAAAGGATTTTTAGCATTCCAGAGTGGTGCACATAGCTCATGAACATACTCAAAACTGCCACTGTTTGGGCTTTTCCATTAGCCTGCTTGGCAGTCGCCAAACCAGGCTCAGAGTGAAAATAGATGCCTAGGAGTGGTACTCAGCGGCAGTTATAACTGGCCTCCTCTGGATGCTCGCTGCTCGTCTTCTTTTGGTCCTCTGAGGCTTGCGATCATTTGGGTGAGATCTATTTTCCTGCTTTTAGGGTTTAAAAGCACATGAAAAACATTGTACAGCTTTTAGATCCTAAAATCGGGAAAGAATCATCCCGCGAGGGAGTTTACAGCACAGTGTTCCATGTCAAAAAGGATTCACACAATTTTTTATTTTTTTTTAACAAATTCAAATTTATTTTTATTGTATTTGAAACATTTTCATATATAACAAATTACCAAGATATATTTTATGTTAAACCTGGCTCTAACAAATACTTGTTTATAGATTCTAATTAACAGTTCATAGTTAAATAGTTATTTGGGTTGAAAAAAGACATGCGTCCATCGAGTTCAACCAGAAAACAAAGTACAACACCAGCCTGTTCCCTTACACATCCCTGTTGATCCAGAGGAAGATAAAAAAAAACCTAGCCCCAAAAGGGAAAAAATCCTTCCTGACTCCAGATTGCAATCAGATAAAATCCCTGGATCAACACCACTGGGAATTACCTAGTAATGATAGCCATGTAATTATAGCCATGGATGTCTTTCAATGCAAGGGAAGCATCTAAGCCCCTTTTAGAATATAGAATTTGCCATAACTACTTCCTGTGGCAATGCATTCCACATTTTAATCACTCTCACTGTAAAGAGCCCTTTCCTAAATAAATTGCTAAAACGTGTTTCCTCCATGCGCAGATCATGTCCTCTAGTCCTTTATGAAGGCCTAGGGACAAAAAGCTCATCCGCCAAGCTTTTATATTGCCCTCTGATGTATTTATACATGTTAATTAGATCCCCTCTAAGGCGTCTTTTCTCAAGACTAAATAAACCCAATTCATCTAACCTTTCTTGGTTAGTGATTCTCTGCACCTGCTCTTAACCACCCTGGCGTTCTGATTAAATCGCCAGGGTGGCTGCGGGAGGGTTTTTTTTAAATAAAAAAAAAACTATTTCATGCAGCCAACTGAAAGTTGGCTGCATGAAAGCCCACTAGAGGGCGCTCCGGAGGCGATCTTCCGATCGCCTCCGGCGCCCAGAATAAACAAGGAAGGCCGCAATGAGCGGCCTTCCTTGTTTTGCTTATATCGTCGCCATAGCGACGAGCGGAGTGACGTCATCGACGTCAGCCGACGTCCTGACGTCAGCCGCCTCCGATCCAGCCCTTAGCGCTGGCCGGAACTTTTTGTTCCGGCTGCGCAGGGCTCAGGCGGCTAGGGGGGCCCTCTTTCGCCGCTGCTCGCGGCGAATCGCCGCAGAGCGGCGGCGATCAGGCAGCACACGCGGCTGGCAAAGTGCCGGCTGCGTGTGCTGCACTTTATTTGATAAAAATCGGCCCAGCAGGGCCTGAGCGGCAGCCTCCGGCGGTGATGGACGAGCTGAGCTCGTCCAGACCGCTCAGGAGGTTAAACTGCAATAGCTTTCTTGTAATGTGGGGCCTTACTAGAAAGTTAAACAGGTGCAATATTAGGCCCAGTTCACATTAGCGTTTGCCAACGGAACCGGGCGCACGGATCCGTGGTCCGTTTCGCTGAACGGACAAAAAAATGCTGCAGGACCCAATTTTTCGGACCGTTTCGCTCAGCGGAACGGAACCGGAAGGTTTTGCAGCATATAGGAACCAATGAAAACTGACGTTTTACAACACACTGTAAAAAGAACCATTTTCACCGGATCCAGCTGGCCGGTTTCCGTAGAACAACACTAATATGAACTGGGCCTTATGCTAGCATCTCAAGTTATTATTTCCCTTTTAATGCATCCCAAAATTTTATTAGCTTTAGCTGCAGCGGTTTGGCATTGAATAAGATTTAACTTGTTGTCGATGAGTACTCCTAAGTCCTTCTCCAAGTTTGATGTCCCCATCTTTATCCCGTTTATTTTGTATGGTGCTAGACCTTTGGTATGACCAAAATGCATGACTTCACATTTTTCAACATTGAATTTCATCTGCCATTTATGTGCCCATATAGCCATCCTATCCAGATCCTGTTGCAATATGTCACTATCTTCCTGAGAGTTGATGATTCTGCACAATTTTGTATCTGCAAAAATAGCAACATTGCTTTCTACTGCATCTACTAGATCATTATAAATACATTGAAGCGCACTGGACCCAGTAATGACCCCTGTGCATAGGCAAACGCAGGGGGGGATTTCAGCTGCCCAGAATCCCCCCTCAGACCAGGGCCGGTGCAGTGTCTGGGGACAAGCACAAGTTGAGACACCAGAATATCTGCAGGTATCCTGCAGCCCACAGCACCGCCCCCTTTCTTATACTGCTACAGTTGACTTTGGATGTAACAGCAGCATGTGTACAGAGCATGCAGCAGCTCTGGGGAATGTGACAGTCAGGTATGAGCACAGCCCTGTGCCCTGCTGTGTGAATGCTTGACTTTCTCCTTCATTACCAATGTCGGCTGTCCTCATTATTATCTGTATCCAAAGTACTCCTGATCGATCCCGTTGTAAGTCGGTCGGACAGGAAATTGCATTATGTGTACCCAGCATGCTGTCCTACCATATTATTATACTGTATTTTGCGTGGCTGAGGGAGACCTTTCAGGAATCCCCCCTTTGAAAATCCTGGGTTTGCCCCTGCTGTGGGGACCCCACTGCTAACAGTCACCCATTTTGAATATGATCCATTCACCACAACTCTTTGTTTTCTGTCCATTAGCCAGTTCCCTATCCATGCTTACAGACTCTCCCCCAGTCCTTGCATCCTCAACTTTTGCACTAGACTTGTGGGGAACAGTGTTGAATATATTGTAGTATAGCGAAGTACCGGTATATCACATCTACAGCATTCCCAATATCTGCATTAGCATTCATTACCTCATAAAAGATGAGCATGTTAGTCAAACAGAACCTGTCTTTAGTAAACCCATGCTGATAAATAAGATTATTTTCTACTACGGTATGAAGTCTTGTATAGTATCTCTTAGTAACCCCTCAAATACAGGGGTTGGACAGAATAATGGAAACTCCTAACATTTTGGCATCATAATCTTTGAACATGTTTTAAATAATCAAAACTTGACATGTTAATTTTTGTTTTAAGAATTTTTACTTGATATGATTAAAATAATTGATTTTTACAGATATTTAAACAAAAGTTGGTTATAATTTATAAAAATGGCAGATCTTTCAGACTTTCAAAGAGGCCAAATTGTTGGTGCTCGTATGGCAGGCGCTTCTGTAACCGAAACTGCTCGAATGATTTGCATTTCAAGAGGTACTGTCTCAAAAGTAATGACTGCCTTTGAAAGAGAAGGAAAAAGGTCCTCAGCAAAGCACAGTTGTGGCCGAAAGTCGAAGTTGTCTGAGAGAGACCGTCGGACTCTAAATCGAATTGTTAGAAAAGCTTGCAAGACCACGGCTCCTAAAATCCCTGCAGAGCTGAATGAATACCTACAGAACCCAGTTCCCACAAAAACTGGTTGTTGGGAGCTGCACAAATCTGGATTCCACAGAAGAACTGCAATTAGGAAACCTCTGCTCTCAAAGACAAATGTTTCAAAGCGTTTAGAGTGGTGTAGAAACCACCAGAATTGGTTTCTCGAGCAGTGGAAAAATGTGATTTTCTCTGACAAATCATCGTTTAACTTATTTCCGACCTCCGGACAAGTGTACGTTTGGAGACAGACAAAAGAAGCATTTCATCCAGACTGCCTTCTCCCAACCATAAAACATGGCGGGGGTTCTGTGATGATCTGAGGTGCTAGTTCTTGGAAATCGTCCGGGCCAATGATTTCCCTTCATGGAAGAATTAACAGCCGAGACTATTTAGGAATTTTGGGCGACCAAGTTCATCCTATGGTTCAAGAACTGTTTCCGGAGGGGAATGCCATCTTTCAAGATGATAATGTCCCAATCCGTACAGCTAGAATTGTTAAAGAATGGCATGAGGAACATTCTAATCAAATTGAGCATCTCATCTGGCCACCACAATCCCCAGACCTCAACATTTATTGAGCATTTATAGTCGTTTTTAGAGATTCAAGTAAGAAGTCTATTTCCGCCGCCATCATCTCTAAAAGAACTGGAGGGTGTTTTAACTGAAGAATGGGCTAAAATTTATTTTGGAAACAATTCACAATTTGTATGAATCAATGCCTCGGAGAATTGAGGCTGTAATTGCCGCAAAAGGTGGAACTACACCATATTAAAATTATTTTATATTTTGATTTTGATTATATTTTGATTTTCAAGGCGTTTCCATTATTTTGTCCAACCCCTGTAGTTTGCAAACAACTGTTGTTTGCAAACAACTGTTGTTAAGCTTACAGGTCTATAATTGCCTGGATCTGATTTTTTCTTTTTTGCCCTTCGTAAATAATGAGGTATGATCAGTTCTTTATGTGACATATACAACTTCTTTGTAGAAATGAATTCTAACCTAACAAATCAATCATATTTTAGATTATTTTGTAAAAATTGGACTGTTGATAAGCCCCTTGTTGTTCTCTGGCTGTTTCCTCACCTCTAACCATGGATGGAGTCTTTGCGCTCTCCTGCCCTGTTGCATACTTGTGTGTAGAACTGAGTGTGTGGGATGACATAACTTGCAGCAAATACTTTTGCCCTGCCCTCTGCACCAATGCAGGGGTAGACAAGTAATAGAGTGAAAGTAGAGGGCAGGCCAAGCATGTTCATGGAAAGAGGATGGTAATGGAGAAAAGGTCTGCAGGGATGGACAGGCACTTCTATGGCAGGGGAAAAAGGCGCCCAGTGCATTTGTTGAATTAAGCCACCAATACAGTAGTAGACACTTTTTTTAAAGAGAACCCGAGGTGTGTTTAAAGAATGTTATCTGCATACAGAGGCTGAATCTGCCTATACAGCCCAGCCTCTGTTGCTATCCCAAACCCCACTAAGGTCCCCTGCATTCTGCAATCCCTCATAAATCACAGCCGTGCTGTGAGGCTGTGTTTACATCTGTAGTGTCAGTCTCAGCTGCTCCCCCGCCTCCTGCATAGCTCCAGTCCCTGCCCCCGTCCCCTCCCTCCAATCAGCAGGGAAGGAAGGGATGCAGGCGGGGACTGGAGTTCTGCAGGAGGCAGGGAGAGCAGCAGACTGACACTATAGAGATAAACACAGCCAGCTCTGACAAGCTGTTTGTCAGCAGCGTGGCTGTGATTTATGAGAGATTGCAGAGTGCAGGGGGACCTTAGGGTGGTTTGGGATAGCAACAGAGGCTGGGCTGTATAGGCAGAACCAGCCTCTGTATGCAGATAATATTCTTCAAACCCACCTCGGGTTCTCTTTAATAGATTTGTCTTTAGATTTGAACACGTTGAATCTAACAAAAATCTACTAAAATGTAAGGCATGGTTTATCATTTTTTATTTTATTGATCAAAACGTGTTTGAGAAAGGCCATTCTTTTCTAAGGTTGATGTGGTCGGGTGAATGGGGCACACAGATATGAGCAATGTTTAATCATCATTTGTATAATTTTGTACAGCAGCAAGGGCCAATGGTGGCATCAGTCAGATTGATATGCTGCATATAGAGGGTGCATGGCAGTACCCAGGTAGATGGTCAGACTTCCATTATTTACTTTATCAAAGGCCACACCTATGAAGTATGGTGGCCTTTAGGTACAGCTGACTGCATCTAAAGCAAAGATTTGTAGCTGACAGGATTCTGCTGGTATATGATATTGATATATTCAGTGTGCATAGCTAAAATAGGAAGCCCTTCACCCATTAACCTGGGAGTGTGTAGACACCTAGGGACTCCAGATACCCCTCCCCCTAAATGAAAGTGGGGGTGAGTCCCTTTTTCATAATATTGGCCATGGGAAATTTGGAATTGGGGGCAGACTGCCATTTGATCTTATTGTCAGTGAGGATTGGTATAACTCAGGGTTGTTGATGTTAGTTGACCATAGCATATGGCTCATATTCACGTTTGAAAATTCTGTTACATCCATCATCAGCCATGCACATAAATGTGCGTTCGCTAAGTTTTGACACAAGACGCCTTTACACTGCTTTAAAGTATCACCCGTTCCAAATATTTCGATTTATTGGTAAGGATTAACCAGAGCACACAGGTTATAATTTGCTGAAATGAATCTAGCAAAAAGCTGTGATTACGTTTGTTCCTCCCTGGTTTGATAAATATGTTCGCAGTTGATCCCACGATTGCATTGAACAATGGTAGCTATGCAAAGAAGCAACCTTTTCTGGTTTCGGAGCTACTGCAAAAGAAGAATTAATGGGCTGTCTACAGCCTTTGGTGAAAAAAATCTCCCAGCATGCATCTGTGGGTCTCCATCTGCCATTTGCATTTGTGAAGCATAGTCCTATCACTGGAAGCCACCCAAAAAAACTTTTTTATTTTTTTTTACATTATATAAGATAACAAATGGTGAATTGTTTATGTACAGTTTCCATGCCAGTGATATGCAGACACACTGTTGTATTCTGTTTAATGTAAGTCTGTTTAATGTAGATAATCTAAAAAAGGAATAAACAGCAACACAGGCGACAGTAATTAGCAACCACAGTCTGCCAAGTCTTTTGACGCCAAGCTAAGCACGTATTTGCAGCAAAGCTTCCTAAATAGTAGTTATAGATAGATCTTTGTAAAAGCCAATATTGTTGCCTGCTGTATTGTTCATATGTAAATACTTAAGTGTTGACTCAGTCAGGTTGTTATACATGAGAACTTTGCACTTGAGCCACAAGCTGCTATTTGTATAACAAAATAAAGCTATTATCAAGCATGCAATTAAACAGCCATGTAGGAACAAAAGCTGTTATTTTATGTTAAAGCGGACCTGAACTCAGAGCTTCCTTTCTGCTCTAAAAGATAAGCAATGACATACTAACCTTTTTAACTACCTGCGGACTGAGCGAGTATAAATCTACGGCGGGCAGGGGGCGCTGCGGTCCTGACCGGACGTAAGCTCTACGTCCCATTGACCGCACGCCCCCGCCCGTCCCCGTCGCTCGGTCCGCTCTGCCCCCGCCGCAATGTGATGCCCTGCCGCCTCTATGACGGCAGAGCACTGTGAGCCGGGCAGGAGCCGTTTTCATTGGCTCCTGGCCCTGTCATTCCTGTAAGCCGTTCCCATTGGCTTACATGGAGCGACAGGGTCAGGACCCAATGAAAGCGGCTCCTGACCAGCGCACAGCGCTCTGCCGTCATAGTGACGGCAGAGAGAGCAGCCTGCGGCGGGGACAGAGCGGCGTGTCCGGCAGGAGCGACGGTAACTTGCGGCGATTCGTTGGGAAGCGGCGGTTTGCTGGACCAGCACCCTCTGGTCCTTAAGGGGGCAGAGGGTGCTGGTCCAGAAAGGGTTAAAGAAAAACATTTCTTTGTTATGCTGGGAATACACCATAAGTTTTTTTTTTTTTTTTTTTTTTTTTTTTTTTTTTTTTTTTAGCAGATAGATGGTTCGATGGATAATTTCCGACATGTCCGATCTTATTTTTGATGGTTTTTCTGATTGATTTCTTATAGAAGTGAATGGAAATTGATAAGAAAATCAATTAGAAATCGGTCGGAAATAAGATTGGACAGTAAATCGAAAAAAAAATCTCATTGTGTATTCCCAGCATTACAGCTCATACAATAACACTTCATATTTGCTTACACGAAGTTCTGGCAAGAACCTGTGAGCATAAAAACATGCAGGCCACCATACTGTGAATAAAAGTGTACAAAAAAGGGATAGTAAGCCGTTTCTTTTTGTACAGTTATAGGGCAAGGATTTTACCAGGTATTTGTTGTATCTGACACAGGTACGCTTATTAGTTTCCTGAGCTGCTGAGACCAGTGACAAGGAAATAGCTGACATTCAAAATTCTCTAATAAGCCTGCATTTTAGACTTCAAAGTGCTACAGAAATAGGTACCATGTCAATTCTGACACGAGAATGAAATTTGGTCCTAGACTTGTTGTGCTTGTGGTCTGTTTCCTCTGAGGTAACAAGTGTCATTAGATAGCTGATCCATGTGCCTTTATCTGCCACCTGCATTGAAAGTCTGGGTCAGAAGACTTGGCACTTTTCATATCTGAGGCCTGTGTCTGAAGTGTGAACACAGACATCACAGATACAAGTTAAACTTGGAGAAAAGTAATGTATTGATTCTCTGAAAATTCTATGTATGTGGATGACTATGAGTTTGTGGGTGTATGTAACTTTACAAGGGTTGTGTTCACATTATCGTTGTTGGCCATGGCTGCTGAAGTCACACCTTCATTTCTGTGTCTAGAACAAAGCAGATCTGAGAACCCTTTCTAGAATGCTACCTTTTTATTGTAGTCATGGAATGTTAGTGCAGCCGTTTTACTAGTTCTGAGATTGAAAACATATTGCATCAGAATGGCTATAAAGGTGATGCCTATTGTGCTACAGTTCACAGGAGAGGTCCACCCTAGATATTATCTACCTAGGTTGATAAAGGAAGTGTTAGGCCATGTGGAAATTTATTGTGGTGTTCCTCAGTTTTCTCCTTAATCTGTTGTTGCTTCTAAAGGCTGTATTTCCACACATACGTTGTAATCTGTATGCCTGGAATCGCAGGATTTTCTAATGCATTTGCAAAAATGGATGCAATTTTTTTTTTTTTGTATTTTTTTTTCTTTTTTTTTTTTTTTTTTGGGTGCAAATTTTCACATGCACGTTTTTGAATTTTGTGATTTCTGCCTAGTAAGAGCTGTTCACCTACTAATTATAATGTTATAACTTCTGCCTATTTGCTACTTCCTGAATGGGTTGAAGAAAGGAGGGGAGAGTTATGTTTGTGAGGTAGGAAAAATGCAATGTGATTTTCCGCACAGAAAAATGAATAGACGTGTTCCAATGCGATGTGTTTGGACTAGATTGTGAGCTCCTCTGAGGGACATTTAGTGACAAGACAATATACTCTGTACAGCGCTGCGTAATATGTCTGCACTATATAAATACATAATAATACATTGATCGTGAATCGAATGCATTGGTATGTACCTAATTCTCTAATTTTCCATAACACCCCAACCATAAACTACCACCAACAATAGCTGGAAGCAGAATTGCATCTTACCCCCACTGTGTGATGCCTTGGAGGGGGAATAGTAATTAACAACCCAGGGAAATTTGCCACAGCCGTGTGAGCTGTTTGTTAGCTTCACCCTGTGCCAAAATTTCCCAGCACCTGATGGCTGTTTCCATGTGACACAAAGCACACTGTCTCACATGGCAGAGTCAACAGATGTGCATGTGAATATGCTTCATTATGGAACACTTTTCCATGTTTGAATGAAACATACAAGCTGTTTAGGTCCCATGGAATGTCAGTTGTGCTTTTATGAATTTTCGAACAATCTGTCCATTATACTGTATATTCCAGAGCACTCTGACCTCAGAATAAGATTTTAAATGAAGTGATGGAAAGGTCACTAAATCAATTGGTGTTCTGATTTGCTTTGGAATGAATAACCTAAAGGGCTACTGTTGTCTGCATATGGCAGCATAGAAAATGGAAATGTTGTAGAGTGGAAAGGGTCAGGAAAATAAGGAAGATGTAACAGCAAGTTCATAGTTGAAATGGCACAAGCTCATATTGGATGCATTTCAATAGAATTACCATATTATTTTATTAGAAAAGCATATGAAAAGAAGTAACCCTACCATTATCCATATTAGGACAGTGGACAAGGTGGGCTCATACTAGTAATACACATTTTCCATTTACTGTATTCAGGCAATATCCCCCTCTGTCACTTTTCATTAACCCCTTTGAACAGCCCTAGTGCTTATTAAACAGTCTCAGCTTCAAGCGGTACTGAACTCTTGCAGAGCACTCAAGTCTTTATTACACATATGGGGTTTGATGCATCAAAAGCCAGTAATATTGCAATGTACACATTCACATAGCACACTGCAAAATTACTTTCGCTTACGCCTGCAAGTACCACGAGTTACACAATCAGCTTGACATCCCGTACTTGGATAGAGCAACCGTTGCCACAGTAATGCATCTGACTAACATTAAAGCTAGTTAGTAGTGCGCATTACTGTAGCAATAGCAACGCTACTCGAGTATTGCGAGTTACGCTAATCACGCAGCTCATGGTACTTGCAGGCGGATGTGAAGGTAATATTGCCGCGCGCTGTGTGTGCACCGCAGTATAACTGGCTTTTGATGAATCTACCCCAATGTCGCTAAAGGAAACCACTGCTCTGTGTTTGTTTACCCAGACAAAAAGTGTCTAATTGGTTCTTTTGAGCAGCTGTCATTAGACTGCAGGGGCACTGCCTCCGCTCTCTCCTTATATAGTATAAACTGAGACTTAAAGCGGACCTGAAATAAAAAACTAACTATAGCAAGTAACTTGTCTATATATCTTATCTAAAGTTTAGATGGTTTACACCAGGGGTGCCCACACTTTTTCGGCTCGCGAGCTACTTTAAAATTCGCCGAGGCCAGGAGATCTACCGGTGTTTCAAATGCACCTCCCCCCCCCCCCCCCCCCCCCCCCCCAGAAATGTAGTTAGGTATAGGTCCCTTCAGTATAGGCTAGCCGGGTATAGGTCCCTTCAGTATAGTTTAGCTGGGTATAGGTCCCTTCAGTATAGTTTAGCCGGGTATAGGTCCCTTCAGTATAGGTTAGCAGGGTATAGGTCCCTTCAGTATAGGTTAGCAGGGTATAGGTCCCTTCAGTATAGGTTAGCAGGGTATAGGTCCCTTCAGTATAGGTTAGCAGGGTATAGGTCCCTTCAGTATAGGTTAGCAGGGTATAGGTCCCTTCAGTATAGGTTAGCCGGGTACAGGTCCCTTCAGTATAGGTTAGCCGGGTACAGGTCCCTTCAGTATAGGTTAGTTGGGTATAAGTCCCTTCAGCATAGGTTAGCCGGGTATAGGTCCCTTCAGTATAGGTTACCTGGATATAGGGCCGGTGGCGTCCAGGTCTTCAGGCCTGGCTCCGGTGGGCAGCGTGAGTGGAGTCGGAACTCGGACGTTTTCCGCCTCCCCACCCGATTGGCTGCGCGCCTCTCCTCTCCTGATTGGCTGCGCGCCTCTCCTCCCCTGATTGGCTGCGCGCCTCTCCTCCCCTGATTGGCTGTGCGCCTCTCCTCCCCTCCCCTGATTGGCCAGGCTCTCTCCTCCCCTCCCCTGATTGGCCAGGCTCTCTCCTCCAGCGGCCAGCAGCAGAAACTGCGATATACCGCTGCTGGCTGCTAAATTCAATGGGACACGGCCAAGAGGCCGCGATCTACTGATTAGGCGGTCGCGATCTACCGGTAGATCGCGATCGACCTATTGGGCACCCCTGGTTTACACAGTAAATCTAGCTGCAAACAGCTTCAACAGTATATAATTATTACTTCCTGTGATAAAATCAGAGCAGCCATATTCTGCTCGTCATCATTATACAGGCAAGCTGCTCTGCATCTCCACCCCTCAGACTGTGAAAACTCCACCCTCTTACCTCCTTTCTCCTTCCCTCTCCGCTCTCTTGCTTCTGAAATCTCGCATGCTTCAGCAAAAGCCTCCTCCTGCCCAGGCTGAGCTTGCATGAGCACTTGCAGTAGTGCAGCTAGCATGCGCTGGTAACTTACGCTCGCTCTATCTAATTAAAGGCAGCTCCACTGAACCAGCCCTGAGCCCCTTCTGGTCCAGTGGCTTTAATTGACGCAGTCTCCGCACTTTGATTGGCCCTACAGTGGACCAATCAAAGCGAAGGGATCACGTCCATTAAAGGCACTGGACCTGGCAGGGCTCAGAGTGGGTTCAGTGGAGCTTCGTCAGTTAGGAGTGAGCATAAGTTACCAGTGTACGCTAGCTGCACTACTGTGGCATAGCGTGCGCGGAGCTCGCACTCCTGTCATTAAGCACGCAGCTTGATGAATCAACCCCAATGTCTTTGTTATACATGCTTCCATGCACGCACACTCAAGGCTTGCCATTCATCCCTGCAATATATAAAGCTGAACTGAAGAGACTACCTTTTTTTTCTCAGAAATAATTTCACTTTAAATAAATTAATAAAATTCAGCACTTCAGCACCATTACTTGTGTCCTATCAGGGCAAAGGAGGCGGGGCTTTGCCCAGTAGTATACTGACATGGCAAACACTAGGGAAACAAAGCTGCTTTCAACATCGCTCTTCACATGACTCTGCATCCTCCTTCCAGCTTGACGCTCATTGCAAGTAATGGTGCTGAAGTGCTTTGGATGGCATTATCCAGGAAAACTTGATTTCCCAGATATTGCGTGAGCTTATAAGACTGTATTGCATTATGTTTCACTGATGTGCTATCTTTCTTGCAGTACTACAGCTGTGGCTCTTTGGGAAATATTGCTGCTAGTCCAGAGCATCATAAAGCCATGTTAGCCATTGGTGACAAGTTTCTGCTCCGAATGCTGGTATCTCTTATGTCTTCCTCTGTTCAAAAGGTAAAGCTATTTCCTTATCTCACACTGGTGAACATTATGTACAATGATTATGATGTAATATGACATCCTGGGGGACAGTGTCATTAGTGGAAAGAAATGTAACTGGGCTCCCAGCCTGATGAAGCCTGAATATACATTACAGTGATTACATGAACTTCCAGTCTATTTCACACCACATACTTGCCATCCTTCAAATTCAGCCCACTGTTTCTTCTTATGCTAGGTGGACACAGGGATGTTGTGTTCACTGTACAAAAAATATCGCAATGCAACAGAGAGGAGAGCGCCCTTTGTTAGGCGGGCAATGTACCACATAAAGGACAACGATGCATCACTGTGACTTTAAATGCGCACTTTGTACGATATTGCACAGCATGCCTCGCATTATGCCAACCGATTCCACCACACCGCATTGTAACAGGTCTATATGAATTTACCATTTTAATATAATTGCACCACTTACCTGGGGCTTCTATCAGCCCCCTGCAGCCACCCTGTGCCCTCGTAGTCACTCACTACTGCTCTGGTCCCCCGTACGCATTGCACCTGCAACGTGTATAATGATACGTGTTCACGTCCGCGATAGCCTCTGGCACCAGCGGTAACTTGTGCAAAGGTACGTGTGGCGGCCCGCCGACTCGGAGATAGCAGAAACAAAACTAGTGGCAGCAGTAGTGAGTTACTACGAGGGCACAGGGTAGCTGCAGGGGGCTGGTAGAAGCCCCAGGTAAGTGAAACTCATTTTTGGAAGGGGGGAGGGGCTGGGGGGTTACGTTTCCTTTAAAGAAAAAATTGCATGGCATATGGTCATTGTAACCGCTGCTGACCTCCAGTGCTATCCCATTTCTATCTTCATTCCTATCTATTTCTTTCCTTCTCCTACAGCTTGTCTTTCCATCAGGCTTGGTTATGCTGGTTCACCTTGTTCTTGCTTGCTCCATGTTTATGCTTCTGAATGTTAACCAGGGACATGGTATGGCCATAACATAAACAGAGGAACACGCTGTACCAATGTGTAAACAAAGGAGTGGTTACAGTCAACCAATATAATGCTTATGTGGCATAAACCTGTTTTGTCTGTCTTTATTCCTCTAAACAGGTCTCAAGCCAGGCGTGTCTTTGTTTGAATAACCTAGCTTCAAGCGGTAAGGGATCGTATCCATTGTTCATACGAAGTACAAAAGTTGCATACTTCTCTGCGTATTATCTATGATATTCCTTGGTGTGATTCATTGGTTCTAAATTCCACTAATAAACTTGCTGATGCACAGACATAACAACAGTCTAATGTAAAAAGCATGTAGGAGGAGGTTAATTAATGAACACATATTAGGATTATTTTTGCAGTAGCAATTCCCTCACTTTCTATGGGAGAGGTGTGTGCGTGATGTGGCTGCGCAGCTTATAGAGGAAATTAACTGAAAAATATTAGTAGGGGGGAAGCCTCAATAGGATCCGGAGGATTCCCCCTCCTGAGAGGAGTACCCCCCCAGGGGCTGTTTTTCTCAGTACAGGTTTTCTTTAAAGTGCATAATACAACACATAATAAAATGAACTATAACAGCGCAGTTGGTACAAATAAATCAACTTTAATGTGACAGTCCTTTTCATTAAAATAATAAAAAAAAAAACCTTTTTAAACTCCCCCCTCCCCCCAACTTTTTGCTATGGCAGCAATTGCTCACTATTGAATGGAGGAAGGGTGTGCACATTCACGGCTGCTGTTTGTGCTGGACTTGAGTCTTAACGTCCAGGAATCTTTTTAGGGTAGTTTATTAGGATGTGAGACTCGCGTCATGGGATCTGAAGTGGTTAATATTCCATTTCATGACTGTGACTGGTTACACTGTCCAAAGTTTAAACTCTGAATGATATACTCTAGAAATCTGTTTTGAAATAGAAAGTAGAGAAATATAACAGTCATCACATTTTAATCCCTTTCAAATAATTTCAGTTGCCTTGCTTACATTTTGGTTTCAGTAGTTGGAGTGATACAACTGGAACAAGCATGCACCTTTACTCATTAGCAGTGTTATTCGAATCCAGGTTTCCTTATTTGGAAACCTGAACGGTGCTGTCTAAAACAGTTCAGCGCCATTACTATCAGAGAGTGTCACGGAGTTGCTTTCCACGTCGCACTTCACCTTACCCATATACTTCCTCCCTCCAGCTTGGAGTCATGTGAAGCTTGATGTGCAATGCAGCTCCGCGACTCTCTCCGCAAGTAATGGCACTGAACTGCTTTGGACACCATTATCTGGATTTTGGGATACAACTTTAATACCCATTTATGGGCCCATGACCCAGAAGACATTGGACACAGGGTAATTGCACCAGTCAAGTGAATCATATTTTTAAAGAAAGTACACAATGTTTCCCTTAAAAGTCACTACTTCTTTTCTCTTCTCTTAAATGCCCAGTACACACAATGCAAGTTTCCATCAGATTGACAGTCGAATCGATTTTTCCGACCGGTCCGATCTGATTTCTGATCATTTTCTTGATTGATTTTGTATAGAAGTGATATGAAAATCAATTAGGACAACGATCAGAAATCAGATCAGACCTGTCAGAAATAATGGATTTGACTGTCAATCTGATGGAAAATTGCATCGTACGTACCAGGCATTAGAATTGAGAACAATTGTACAGGTGCATTTATGACTAAAGTGTGTTAAATTGGTTGATGCTACTATTCCAGATTGTAAGGAGTTAAAAATGAAGACTACATTTTGAAGACTTGTGTATTGTGTGTTTTCCAGATTCAATTAACGCTTTTTGTTTCTTTTTAAGGGGAAGTTCGGGATCACCTTTTCTCGATGGACGTCATGCCTCTAATCCTCTCCTTGCTCCATTCCAGCAGTAAAGATGTGCTCCAAGCTTCCATTACTCTCCTCAGCACCATGTCCCATTCTCCAGAACAGATGGTAAACTCTATGGATAGTGCTCTGATGTGATCCATAATGTTCTCTTAGCATGGACTGTGATTCATAAACTGTGTCTAATGAACAAAGTTTATTCTTAAATTGAGTTTGTATGTAAGTCAGAACACTGTGCCACCAGTATCTCCCTCTATCCTCCTGTGCTTCTACTGTGTCCCCTTGTGCCTCAACAGTGTTCCCCTGTGTCACCAGTGTCTCCCTCTGTACTCCTGTGCTTCTCCTGTGTCTTTGTGTCTCAACTGTGCTCCCCCGTTGTTACCAGTGTCTCCCTCTGTCCCCCTGTGCTACTACTGTGTTTCAACTGTGCTCCCCGTGTCACCAGTGTCTCCCTCTGGCCCACTGTGCTTCTCCTGTGTTTCCAGTGTCCCCTTGTGCCTCAACAGTACTCTGCTGTGTCACCACTGTCTCCCGATGCACTTCTGCTGTGTCCCCTGTGTCGTTTACTCACCGCCGACAATGTCCCACACAGCTCAGATAAACTCTTACATCATTGCGATGACTGTGCTGTTTTTATCAGCAGGTTGTTTGTAACTCGAGAGATATGTAACCTGGGGACTACTTGTAACTCATTACTTACCCTTATGACATTTTTGTGCTATTTACAGTGATATAGATTTCTTGCTTTGTCCAGAATTAGGAAATGTTGTGCTGATTATGGAAGCAATCCTCTTCTGTTCAGCAGCTATAAACACTAAGGCCCAGTGCACACCGAGCGGATTTGGATGCGATCTGCTTGGCTAATTTATTTCAATGGGCTGGTGCACACCGGCGGTTTGAGGTTTGTAGCAAACCGCAAACGTACCTCCTGCTGCACGTTTGCAGTTTGCTAAAAACCTCAAACCACCGCTGTGCCCCAGCCCATTGAAATAGAATAGCCAAGCGGATTTACAGGCGGATGCGGCCGGCGGATCGCATCCAAATCCGCTCGGTGTGCACTGGGCCAAATCTCTGAAATCCGCACCAAAACCGCTAGCGTTTTGTGGATCTGCTAGTGGTTTTGGTGTGCACTAGGCCCATCCCCGTGTTTATCATAGTAACTAATCTTGTTGGCAGATCCTTAAAGTGAACTGTCAAAATGTTTTTCTGCTAGTTTCCAGTAGTATAGATAGGAGTGGGAATATCTGTATATCTGTTGCAGTCTGTGTACCTTTTTGATCTGCATTCCTGTATATTCCTATGGAGAATCTACTAGAGAGCCAATGACATGGTTATCAGAAATGAACCTAGATACTGAAATTCCCTCTTGAAGAGATGGACTAGTCCAAAACCTGACAGATCCGTTATCTTTTTACAGTCTACTGTACGTGACCGTGACCTATGGAAAAAGTAATTCATAGTGCATTTCACTCTGTGGAAAAATTTACATTTTATATGTATGTGTTTTACTTTTTAATATTTTTCATGATGGTGGTCCTTTGAAGTACAAATGGCATTTTCTGTGTCTTTAGCCTGCTGTATGATGCCTTTGATGTATCTCTCAGGTGCTTGCTAAGTAATGTCCAGATGCCATCTGCTGTCTATAGCCTGTTTTGCAGGAGGTAATGCCTGGCCAATGGCTGGCCTGGTTTACACTGTCAGTGCTAGTTGCAGTGTGTTATGCTGCAGTGTGTGGTTCTCTTTCATTAAACTGAATGGGGCAGCGCTCAAAAATACAGCAGCGTGATATTGAATCACTCTGCAATGCACTACAATGGTAGGGACTCCAGACATTGCTTTCTAGTAATGTTTAATGTCCTCACATATCACACATTGGGCCTGATCCAATTTCACTCCTTAAGGTGGCCACTAATGATCCAATCGTTTTCATCCAATCTTACCATTTCTATGTAATATAAGGAACTGCCTGAAGTATCCATCCAATATATCAGTAAGATGTGAAATATCACAAAGGAGAAAAAGTGAATTGGATCGGGCCCATTGTGTGCCATGTATTACACTGCACAGCATGTGAATGAGCCCTTATAAATCATATAGCAGACGCAGATAATGATAGCCTGTTTATACACAATAGATGGCACCTGGACTGGGGCGATAATGATGTTGTTCAGGTGCCGTTTACTGTGTTTTTCATCTGCTTTACAAGGTGTTTTCCTTGACCACGATCTTCCGTGTCTATAGTCTGTTAGCGTGGATCCTATTTCCTGTAATAGTCTGGCTTGCAATCTCCTGTATTTACAGTCTAATTTCCTTAATTGAAGACTGCTTGATCACCTGTGCCCTCTGTTTTATAAAAGTAATTTGACTGGATGCTGGCCGTTGTGTCCGTCATTTGCTTTATACTCAGTCAGTTGTTTTTTTCTACACCATTAAACCATGATTGGTAGTGATTGCGCCATCCTTGGGCATTGCTAAAGATCCGACATGCTGGATATGTAGTGATCGTAGTGTGACCGCTGTACACACTGCCAAAATTTCCAATACAAGGATTGCACACACGTTAGTAGGTAGGCTGGTGCTGGACCCCCAGGCAATGTGCAAGTAATTTTCATGAAGGAGTCCGCACACAAACCGTAGAAGCAATAAACATGAAGTATTTATTCTCCCATCACATACATGTGCAGACACGGTCTGACCTGCTTAGGTCGACGCACGTTTCGGGGGCCACGCAGGGTCCCCTTTGTCAAGACAGATAGCAGGTATGTCTTATCTGCTATACACACTGGTCGGACTGCCTGATTCAGGCCTTTGCAGTCGTTACTATCCACCATGGCCAAGTTCAGACTAGCCTCATTCACACTGGAGCATTTTACTAGCGATTTCAGCTTGTCTGTAAATTGCTTGAAAAAGCACTATGGCAATGCAAATAAATTGCAGTGTTCACATTATAGTGATAAGCGATTTGCTGAAATCACAAACCTGGTGCATGCTGCATTTTTTTTTTTGCGAATTTGGAGCAATTGCATTTTAATCTTAAAGAATCAGAAAAACGCGATCGCTATAAAATCACTTTCCTGTACAGTGAAAAATCACTAAAAATTGATTTACAAAATGCTAGCAAACTTGCTAGCGTTTTGCGTTTACCAGTGTGAATGGGGCCTTACTGGTTCTCTTTCGCCCAACAAACTTCAGCCAGCAGTGTGAACAGTGAAAGGAGCTTCTGCATGCGTAGCTAAGTGAGTTTCCATGGCTACAAGATGCTTCTCTGGTGTTCAGCTAACAGATTGAGTGTCAGAATTTCATTTTTTTTGGCTGAGATAAATTTCTTTCTGATAACAAGTTATTTCATGCAGCAGATGAGATGGCCAGTCAGAATGCCTGATGTTGGCCATTTCACCTCTTCATAGTAACATGTCTGTGGATACCTTTACCAAGCTTGTAGGATAACTGCTGAACAAATATCACATTTTGACTTTTTCTGTTTCATAATTTCGCAACTACAAAAAAAATTTTTTTTTAGTACCAAACCTTTTTAAAAGGACTCCGAGCAGTGTAGAAACTATGGAAAGATGCATATCATTTTAAAGCTCTCTTTCTCCTCTTTCCAATGATATATAAACCACCGCCCTACGCCTTTTAGTTTTCGCTATTTTCGCGATCGAAATTGCCATGGCCGCGACTTCGATCGCGAAAATAGAGGAAACTAAAAGGCGTAGGGCGACGATTTAGGTGTCGCCAGAAAGAGGAGAAAGAGAGCTTTAAAATGATATCCATCTTTCCATAGTTACATTGTATTACACAGGGCGACTTTTTCTTAAAGTCAGCAGCTCCATTCAGCAGAAAAAGTCGCCCTGTGTAATACAATGTAACTATGGAAAGATGGGTATCATTTTAAAGCTCCCTTTCTTCTCTTTCTGGCGACACCTAAATAAACGCCCTACGCCTTTTAGTTTTCTCTATTTTCGTGATCAAAGTCGCGGCCGTGGCAATTTCAATCGCGAAAATAGCGAAAACTAAAAGGCGTAGATCGGTGGTATATATATCCTTGGAAAGAGGAGAAAGAGAGCTTTAAAATGATATGCATTTTCCATAGTTTCTGAACTGCTCGGAGTCCCTTTAAATGTTATGACCGCTGACATAATACTGTAACTTTTTAAACATGACAGTATGTTGTGATAAACTATGTATAATTTATTAAAATTAACTCTCTAGTTCTAGGGCTTGAAAGTAAAATATCTGCTTTACAATTATGTGAATTTGTCTCTTATTTTGTCTTGCAGAATGCATTCCTGAATGAGGAAATGCTGCGACATTTAGCCCTGCTGATGCAGGCAGAGAAAGGAAACACGGTCTTTATAGTCCAAGTAGCTTGCACCATTCAGAATCTCTGTCATGCAGAGAATATTGAGGTATATATTTCAGCCAATTACTACTGTGATGATGAAGCTGATATGTTTATATATTAACTGATGCTATAGACATCCATGGCTACAATTACTAGGCAATGCCTAATGATGTTGATCCAAGGATTTTATCTGATTGCCATCTGGAGTCGGGAAGGAATTTTTCCCTTTTGGGGCTGATTGGACCATGCCTTGTGGGGTTTTTCGCCTTCCTCTGGATCAACAGGGATATGTGAGGGAGCAGGCTGGTGTTGTACTTTGTTCTCTGGTTGAACTCGATGGACGCATGTCTTTTTTCAACCCAAATAGCTATGTAACTATGTAAGACAACAATGGTAAGATTGGAATGAGGACACTCCGCCTGTATTATTTGTTGACACCGTTGTTGGGAACATAGGGGGGATTAAAGGATGAATAGACACCTGAATAAAGGTGGCCACTAATGTTGTTATTTTCAGAACGATAGTTTACAAACTATTATTCGTTTGAATGATCCGAAACAAATGTTTTGGCCCACTAACTGACACAAATCTCTCAACTAATCTGATCAGATTGACCGGACTGATCTGAAAAATCGCTCAATTTCATTAATCTGATTGGTTAAGAGATTTTCGTCTGTTAGAGGTCTTAAAAGATCATTTCCAATCGTTCATATGAGTAATCGTTCGTAAACAATTATTCGCCAAATTGTATCGTAAGTGGCCACTTCAAAAGTGTGTGTGTGTGTGTACACCACTGGTGTCCTCTCATTGATACCAAGCGATTTTCTTTGTGATATGAATACTAAGAATATTGAAGTGAACCAGAGACTAAGCACCCTCATGTATTTTACTATAGATAGATAGATATAGAGATAGATATACATACGGAACATTAGAGAAAACACCTACCCTGGTCTCTGCTTCATCCTTCACTGCTCAGCCTGCCTGTTATCAGCCCTGATAAAATCCCTGACTAAGCATTCAGTCTGGCTTTGCTCAGGAATCATTATAGCGGAGTCTGTCTTCTCTGATGTCTTTTCAAGCCCAAGCCTGCCCCTTGTGGCTCTGCTATAATGACTCAGCTATAATGATTCCTGAGCAAAGCCAGACTAAATGCTCAGTCAGGGATTTTACCAGGGCTGATAACAAACAGGCTGAGCAGTGAATGATGAAGCAGAGAGCAGGGTAGGTGTTTTCTCTAATGAGTGAATGATGAAGCAGAGAGCAGGGTAGGTGTTTTCTCTAATGTTCCCACTGATATATATGGTAAAATACATAAGGGTGCTTCGTCTCTGGTTCACTTTAAGGGTCACTGAATGCTTTTAAACGACAGTGGGATGGGTTTGTACCATCTGACATTGAAGATAATGTGATTTTAATTTCTGTACCACTGTACTCGACTGTATGATCAGAGATTATAGTGAAAGCTGACTGCTGTTCACTGTGTATCTTTTAGTAAGTCATCCTAAGACTCCTGGGACTGTCACCTAAACAGCCAGCAATTAATTTTATTATGTACTGTACAGAGTAATGGCTTCCTGTGGCTGCTTGGTGCCCTTTCTGAATAAAACATAAATAGCCTCTTAATTCACTTCAGAAGAGGTATCCTGTCCCCTCTACTTCACAACTGAGCTAGCAGCAGTAGGTCACAAGTCTGACTTATAAGTTGTTAATGTAACCAATAATAGTCTTTTTCACAGAGTTTGGAATGTAGGGTCCCTGCTGATGTCACCATGCTGCCATTTATGTGACTTCCAGCTACTCAGGATGTATTTTAACCACAAAATTAACATTTCAAAACATCCTAATTGAGTACTAATTAGTGCAAATAGGACGTTTAAAAAGCATCCATTTTGCCTAAATTTGGGCATGTGCCCACCCATTTTCACCCCTCAATGGAGGAGTTTCAAGTGGTTACTGATGCTTTTTTTTTTTTTTAAGGGTTTGGGGGAAAAGGGATGTTAACTTCACCACTTGAGGATCGCAGTGTTAAACCCCCCTAGTGACCAGGACATTTTTTGTTAAAATGGCCACTGCAGCTTTAAGGCCAAGCTGCAGGGCCGCACAACACAGCACACGAGTGATTCCACCCCCTTTTTCCCCCACCAAACGGTGGGGCTGGGGTCTGATCCCCCGCACAAAGTAATTAGACGGCGGTTACGCCATCGAGGTCTACCGAGCGGCGGTCCTGGGGCTGCCACACTGCTCACGCCAATTGGCGTGGAGCAGTCTGCAACTGGTTAAACAAAGGATCTCCTCTGTTGGAACAGAAATCCAGGCTAGACCCCCTTTTCAGCCAATGTAAATAAAAAAAGCAACCCCAAAACCTGGGCGTTTTGTTAAAGTGGATCTGAGATATACTTTTACTCATTGCATATTTGTGTTCCTTTCATATAGTTTATAGGGCATTCCTCAAGCCAAATCCTTTTTTGTTTTAACTCTAATTCCCTATAAACTAAACAAGCCTTGCCCACCGCTCCTTGTGTGCCTTGGCATTGTAGCAAGGGCTTATGGGAGCTCAGTCTGGGCAGGAGGAGGTTACTAGCCATTGATTTCAGAGACAGAGGGGAGGAGGAGAGGGGACTGAATTTACACACCGACAAGCTAATAGCATCCCCAGCCCTCAGCCTGTGACAATGTGACAAACAGAACATGGCTGCCCTCATTGTATCACAGGAATAAATAATCATAAACTTTTAAAGCTGTTTGCATCTAGATATGCTGTGTAAACAATCTAAACTTTAGATCAGATATACAGACAAGTTACTTGTTATAGTTAGTTTTTTTATCTCGGATCCGCTTCAAGAAAACTCAGCTCAGAAGATTTAAATTTCCTGATGGAAATTTGGTGGGGCGTAAAAGGATTACAATCATCCCTAATCGCCTACAGTGTTGCCAACTGCTACATGTTCATGAATATATGGAATTAACTTTTTTTTTTTTTTTTTTTTTTTTAAAGGTTATTGTACAGAGTCCATGTTTTGAGGAATTACTTCTGTCCCTTATGGATTGTGACAATGAAGAGGAATCTTTACAGTATTTGGTTTCCTGCATTGCTGAGCTGGCTCAATATGGTATGACTTTAATATTAACATACGTATAAAAGGTCATCCAAGTTCCTACAACAGCTGGTGCTAAAAATATAGTTAAATATTGCTACTTCCACTGCTTGCCTCCCATCTTCTAATTCAGGAGAATTAGGAGACAACAAAAGTTACGCACATTGCAGGCAGTTTCCGGAGGGACCGATCTAGCATAAAACATACATGTAAGATACCATATAATTGATATTTCAATCATAATATTAATGCAAAATGCCATAATTTCAATACATTGCTAATTAGATGCAATGCTTATATTGTATCTAATGTCCAATCTATTGAAACACTGACATAGTATCATAAGATGTCATTACCAGCTATCTAGCCCAAATGGGTCATGCTATCTGGTGAAAAAATGTAAAGTACAAATTGAGAGTGCAAGTGTCTCACACTGTTTTGTGTTGCACCAGCTTGCACTTTTTTTCACCAAATAACATGGTGTGCCCACCACATCCATTGTCTAAGTGCACCAGAATTCATTTTGGCCAAATAGTTGGTTATGACATCTTGGAGAGGGAAGACAGGGTGCAAAATTTCTTGAACTAGTACACAAATGAGAACCCGCCACTCATCTACTATAAGCGTACAAAACTTTTATTTCAAACTTGCAGTGGCTATGAACTGGTTTTCCACACACCACTTGTGAACCAAGCTGGGCCATACAAGTCCGCCGTACAGTATCAATTGGGCCTTCTTACAAGAGCACCTAAAGTCCTGTATTACAGCAATTCCACATGCTCACCGACTCCAACTTACTCCTCTTGGCAGAGTCCAATTATATGCGCATTTCACACTAACTGCAGGTAAGCTTCCAGACACAGCATCTTACTCCTGGTAATATTGGCTGACTGTTTAACCACTTGAGGACCTAGGGCTTTACCCCCCCTTAAGGACCGGCCACTTTTTTTCCATTCAGACCACTGCAGCTTTCACGGTTTATTGCTCGCTCATACAACCTACCACCTAAATGAATTTTGGCTCCTTTTCTTGTCACTAATAAAGCTTTCTTTTGGTGCTATTTGATTGCTGATGCAATTTTTACTTTTTATTATATTCATCAAAAAAGACATGAATTTTGGCAAAAAAAATGATTTTTTTTAACTTTCTGTGCTGACATTTTTCAAATAAAGTAAAATTTCTGTATACATGCAGCGCAAAAAATGTGGACAAACATGTTTTTGATAAAAAAAAACCCATTCAGCCTATATTTATTGGTTTGGGTAAAAGTTATATCGTCTACAAACTATGGTGCAAAAAGTGAATTTTCCCATTTTCCAGCATCTCTGCCTTTTCTGACCACCTGTCATGTTTCATGAGGGGCTAGAATTCCAGGATAGTATAAATACCCCCCAAATGACCCCATTTTGGAGAGAAGACATCCCAAAGTATTCACTGAGAGGCATAGTGAGTTCATAGAAGATATTATTTTTTGTCACAAATAAGCGGAAAATGACACTTTGTGACAAAAAAAAAAAGTTTCCATTTCTTCTAACTTGCGACAAAAAAAAAATGAAACCTGCCACGGACTCACTATGCTCCTCTCTGAATACCTTGAAGTGTCTACTTTCCAAAATGGGGTCATTTGTGGGGTGTGTTTACTGTCCTGACATTTTGGGGGGTGCTAAATTGTAAGCACCCATGTAAAGCCTAAAGGTGCTCATTGGACTTTGGGCCCCTTAGCGCAGTTAGGCTGCCAAAAAGTGCCACACATGTGGTATTGCCGTACTCAGGAGAAGTAGTATTATGTGTTTTGGGGTGTATTTTTACACATACCCATGCTGGGTGGGAGAAATATCTCTGTAAATGACAATTGTTTGATTTTTTTTTTACACACCATTGTCCATTTACAGAGAGATTTCTCCCACCCAGCATGGGTATGTGTAAAAATACACCCCAAAACACATTATACTACTTCTCCTGAGTACGGCGATACCACATGTGTGGCACTTTTTTGCACCCTAACTGCGCTAAGGGGCCTAAAGTCCAATGAGTACCTTTAGGATTTCACAGGTCATTTTGAGAAATTTCATTTCAAGACTACTCCTCACGGTTTAGGGCCCCTAAAATGCCAGGACAGTATAGGAACCCCACAAATGACCCCATTTTAGAAGGAAGACACCCCAAGGTATTCCGTTAGGAGTATGGTGAGTTCATAGAAGATTTTATTTTTTGTCACAAGTTAGCGGAAGATGACACTTTGTGAAAAAAACCAATAAAAATCAATTTCCGCTAACTTGTGACAAAAAATACAATCTTCTATGAACTCACCGTACTACTAACAGAATACCTTGGGGTGTCTTCTTTCTAAAATGGAGTCATTTGTGGGGTTCCTATACTGTCCTGGCATTTTAGGGGCCCTAAACCGTGAGGAGTAGTCTTGAAATGAAATTTCTCAAAATGACCTGTGAAATCCTAAAGGTACTCATTGGACTTTGGGCCCCTTAGCGCAGTTAGGGTGCAAAAAAGTGCCACACATGTGGTATCGCCGTACTCGGGAGAAGTAGTACAATGTGTTTTGGGGTGTATTTTTACACATACCCATGCTGGGTGGGAGAAATAACTCTGTAAATGGACAATTGTGTGTAAAAAAAATCAAGATTGTCATTTACAGAGGTATTTCTCCCACCCAGCATGGGTATGTGTAAAAATACACCCCAAAACACATTATACTACTTCTCCCGAGTACGGCGATACCACGTGTGGCACTTTTTTGCACCCTAACTGCGCTAAGGGGCCCAAAGTCCAATGAGTACCTTTAGGATTTCACAGGTCATTTTTGTTTCAAGACTACTCCTCACGGTTTAGGGCCCCTAAAATGCCAGGGCAGTATAGGAACCCCACTAATGACCTCATTTTAGAAAGAAGACACCCCAAGGTATTCAGTTAGGAGTATGGTGAGTTCATTGAAGTTTTTTTTTTTTTGTCACAAGTTAGCGGAAATTGATTTTAATTGTTTTTTTTCACAAAGTGTCATTTTCCGCTAACTTGTGACAAAAAATAAAATCTTTTATGAACTCACCATACACCTAACGGAATACCTTTGGGTGTCTTCTTTCTAGAATGGGGTCATTTGTGGGGTTCCTATACTGCCCTGGCATTTTAGGGGCCCTAAACCGTGAGGAGTAGTCTTGAAACCAAATGTCGCAAAACGACCTGTGAAATCCTAAAGGTACTCATTGGACTTTGGGCCCCTTAGCGTACTTGGGGTGTAAAAAAGTGCCACACATGTGGTACTGCCGTACTCAGGAGAAGTAGTATAATGTATTTTGGGGTGTATTTTTACACATACCCATGCTGGGTGGGAGAAATATCTCTGTAAATGACAATTGTTTGATTTTTTTTTTTTACACACAATTGTCCATTTACAGAGAGATTTCTCCCACCCAGCATGGGTATGTGTAAAAATACACCCCAAAACACATTATACTACTTCTCCTGAGTACGGCGGTACCACATGTGTGACACTTTTTTGCAGCCTAGGTGCGCTAAGGGGCCCAACGTCCTATTCACAGGTCATTTTGAGGCATTTGGATTCTAGACTACTCCTCACGGTTTAGGGCCCCTAAAATGCCAGGGCAGTATAGGAACCCCACAAGTGACCCCATTTTAGAAAGAAGACACCCCAAGGTATTCCGTTAGGTGTATGGCGAGTTCATAGAAGATTTTATTTCTTGTCACAAGTTAGTGAAAAATGACACTTTGTGAAAAAAAAAAAAAAACATACAAATCAATTTCCGCTAACTTTTGACAAAAAATAAAATCCATGAACTCGTCATACACCTAACAGAATACCTTGGGGTGTCTTTTTTCTAAAATGGGGTCACTTCTGGGGTTCCTATACCGCCCTGGCATTTTACGGGCCTAAAACCGTGAGTAGTCTGGAAACCAAATGTCTCAAAATGACTGTTCAGGGGTATAAGCATCTGCAAATTTTGATGACAGGTGGTCTATGAGGGGGCGAATTTTGTGGAACCGGTCATAAGCAGGGTGGCCTTTTAGATGACAGGTTGTATTGGGCCTGATTTGATGGATAGGAGTGCTAGGGGGGTGACAGGAGGTGATTGAGGGTGTCTCAGGGGGTGGTTAAAGGGGAAAATAGATGCAATCAATGCACTGGGGAGGTGATCGGAAGGGGGTCTGAGGGGGATCTGAGGGTTTGGCCGAGTGATCAGGAGCCCACACGGGGCAAATTAGGGCCTGATCTGATGGGTAGGTGTGACAGGAGGTGATTGATGGGTGTCTCAAGGTGTGATTAGAGGGGGGAATAGATGCAAGCAATGCACTGGCGAGGTGATCAGGGCTGGGGTCTGAGGGCGTTCTAAGGGTGTGGGCGGGTGATTGAGTGCCCTAGGGGCAGATAGGGGTCTAATCTGATAGGTAGCAGTGACAGGGGGTGATTGATGGGTAATTAGTGGGTGTTTAGGGTAGAGAACAGATGTAAACACTGCACTTGGGAGGTGATCGGACGTCGGATCTGCGGGCGATCTATTGGTGTGGGTGGGTGATCAGATTGCCCGCTAGGGGCAGGTTAGGGGCTGATTGATGGGTGGCAGTGACAGGGGGTGATTGATGGGTGGCAGTGACAGGGGGTGATTGATGGGTGATTGACAGGTGATCAGTGGGTTATTACAGGGAAGCACAGATGTAAATATTGCACTGGCAAATTGATAAAGGGGGGGGGGGGGGGTCTGAGGGCAATCTGAGCGTGTAGGCGGGTGATTGGGTGCCCGCAAGGGGCAGATTAGGGTCTGATCTGATGGGTAACAGTGACAGGTGGTGATAGGGGGTGATTGATGGGTAATTAGTGGGTGTTTACATCTATTCTCTCCTCTAAACACTGCGCTTGGGTGGTGATCTGATGTCGGATCTGAGGGGCGATCTATTGGTGTGGGTGGGTGATCAGATTGCCCGCAAGGGGCAGGTTAGGGGCTGATTGATTGGGTGGCAGTGACAGGGGGTGATTGACCGGTGATTGACAGGTGATCAGGGGGATAGATGCATACAGTACACAGGGGGTGGGGGGGTCTGGGGGGGGGGGGGCTGGGGAGAATCTGAGGGGTGGGGGGGTGATCAGGAGGGGGCAGGGGGGGGGGGGGGGGTAAAAAAAATAGCATTGACAGATAGTGACAGGGAGTGATTGATGGGTGATTAGGGGGGTGATTGGGTGTAAACAGGGGTCTGGGGGGTGGGCAGGGGGGGTCCTGTGGGGTGCTGTGGGCGATCTGGGGCAGTGGGGGGGGGGGGGGGGGAATCAGTGTGCTTGGGTGCTGGTGGCTGCAGCCTGCCCTGGTGGTCCCTCGGACACTGGGACCACCAGGGCAGGAGGCAGCCTGTATAATACACTTTGTAAACATTACAAAGTGTACTATACACTTTGTATGCGGCGATCGCAGGGTTAACATCCCGCCGGCGCTTCCGTATGGCCGGCGGGATGTTGTGGCGGGTGAGCGGCGGCAGGCGCCGGCGGAGAATCGCGTCACGGATGACGCGATCACTCCGCCCATACCCTTACAAGGACCGCCGCCTCTGTGGGTGAGCTGGTCCTTGCAGGGCACACTTCCCGGCCGCCTCTGTGCGTTAGGCGGTCGGGAAGTGGTTAACTGCTACAACTGTCCAGTGTGCTACCGCTGGCTCTCCGCACAGCTTAGGTGCTCTTATAAGAAGGCCCAATTGATACTGTATGCCCGGCTGACTTTTATGGCGCAGCTTGGTTCACACACACCTTAAAAAGGACTGGATGTCCAGGATTATATGTATGGTGTGGAAGTGAGTGTGCATGTTCATAGAAGTGCTCTTTATGGAAACCAGCGTGTCTAGGGGATTTTAATGGGTTTGGGGAACCAGTTTATATCCACTGCAAGTTTGAAGTAATAACGTTTTGTACGTTCATAGTAGATGAGTGACAGGTTCTCATTTGTGTATCATTTTTATATTATATATATATATATATATATATATATATATATATATATATATTATATATTTTTATATATATCTATCTATATATATATATTATATATTATATATTTTTATATATATATCTATCTATCTATCTATCTATCTTAAAAGTAACCTGAGGTGTGAGACCTACGGAAGCTGCTATATTTATTTCCTTTTAACAATATCAGTTTGCCTGGAAGACCTGCTGATCTTTTTGGTCAATGGGGTCTACACACCTTTACTGCTTGCTGACCGCGTCACGCCGATGGGCGTGGCGGCAGCCCCAGGATTGCGTAACGCCGATCGTCATCAAGTCCTGGGGCAGCAGTTTGCAGGAGATCGAGCACAGGTTGCGCGCGCATCCCCTGCTCGGGGGGGGGGGGGGGGGGGGGGGGGGGGGGGGGGCGGAGCTCCGCCTCTCCTTTGGTCTCCGAGCGCCAGTCGCCGCTCGGGAGACTGTTAGACGGTGGAACCGCCGTCTATTTACATGTACAGCGCTGCGATCTGCAGCAGCGCTATACTGGGGACAGCCGTGTGACATGGCTCTCCCCTCCATTGCCTCAGCAGTGATCAGCTGTCATAAGCTGAAGCGTGTGTGCTGTGCGGCCCTGCAGCTTAGCCTTAAAGGGAACCTTAAGTCAAACAAAACAAATGAGTTTTACTCACCTAGGGCTTCCAATAGCCCCCTGCAGCTGTCCGGTGCCCTCGCCGTCTCCCTCCGATCCTCCTGGCCCCGCCAGCAGCCACTTCCTGTTTCGGTGACAGGAGCTGACAGGCTGGGGACGCGAGTGATTCTTCGCATTCCCAGACACATTAGCACCCTCTATGCTGCTATATGATATATGCTATAGCAGCATAGATGGCGCTATTGTGGCCAGGAACGCGAAGAATCACTCGCGTCCCCAGCCTGTCAGCTCCTGTCACCAAAACAGGAAGTGGCTGCCGGCGGGGCCAGGAGGATCAGAGGGAGACGGCGAGGGCACCGGACAGCTGCAGCGGGCTATTGGAAGCCCCAGGTGAGTAAAACTCTTTTTTTTTTTTTTTTTGTTTGACTTAAGTGGCCCATTTAAAAACAATGGTGCATGAGCCAGCCTGGGGCCCCGGGAACTCTCACTGCCCGGGGCCCCAGAACCAGCATCTAACACCATATGTGAGCGCAGCCAAACCACTGGAGCTGCCACCCCCAAGGCCTGTCTCCTGCTGCTCTAAAACTTACCAAACACACAAATGGAGAAACTCACTCCCAAACAGTTCTCTGCTGCTTTATAAAGCCTGCAGGCTGCTTATAAGCCAATGAGAAGTTAACACATATATTACACCTAGCTTGCAGTGATTAATCAAGCAGAAGCTGAGCAAGTCAGCCAGTCAGTTGGAGAGGGCTTCAGTTGCATATAGACAATGGCTATATGACCAGCAGGGGGCACCAGCGTGCAGGATATTCCCCCTCATCTGCAGATGAGAGGGAATATCCTGCACGCTGGTGCCCCCTGCTGGTCATATAGCCATTGTCTATATGCAACTGAAGCCCTCTCCAACTGACTGGCTGACTTGCTCAGCTTCTGCTTGATTAATCACTGCAAGCTAGGTGTAATATATGTGTTCACTTCTCATTGGCTTATAAGCAGCCTGCAGGCTTTATAAAGCAGCAGAGAACTGTTTGGGAGTGAGTTTCTCCATTTGTGTGTTTGGTAAGTTTAAGTGGCCCATTTGACATAAAATGGCCTGGTCACTAGGGGGGTTTAACACTGCAGTCCTCAAGAGGTTAAACAAGCATGCAGCTAGTCTTGTTAGATTTATCCTAGACATCTGATCTGCATGCTTGCTCAGGGTCTATGGCTTAAAGTATTTGAGGCAGAGGATCAGCAGTGCAGTCAGGCAAAGTGCATTCTTTAATATGGCAGCCTCCATATTCCTCTCATCTCAGGATCCCTTTAAGTTGGCAAAGGTCATAACATGATTACTTTTTCTTTGGCTCTTATAGAACTCAACTAAAAAAAAAACAGTCCAAGTGCTCCCCTATGATCCACCCTCAAGTGCTACAATCTGCACATATAAATAAAATATGTGACTATCCTTAACCCCCCTAGCGTTCAATTTCTGCAGGATTTCTGTGCAAAAAGTGGTTCAATTAATTTTTGTGAAATTTTTGCTGGCAACTTACTAAAATCCTTCAAGCAAGAGTCTAGTATCCATTTTGAGTATAATAAACATCTCAAAACAAAATCATATCATAAAATTGTATTTAAATTTCTAAAAAAACTTTTTAATCACAAATAGAAAAGTCCTCCTTGAATATGGATGACAAAATAAATCTACCGATGCAGAGATAAAATCCGTACAGTGTTTACCGAAAACATCTCTCTTGTGTGGTACGACAACTAAGGGCCAGTTCACATGCACACTTGTACGTAATTTACCGCCGTTTATGCAAAAGCAGCATTTTGATCTTTATTTTTTCCACTGTCTGGAAGCAGCAGGGTCTGGTCATTCTGGGGTCCATTAGCGCTGCACTCCTGTCTCCCCCTGCAGGATGAAAAATGACGATTGCTGGTAGTCGCCATTGAAAGTCAACAAATGCTTTTCTGCACGCTTGCACTGGGCTCTAAGTGGTGCACCATAACGACTGCTATGGCGGGGGTAGTCATTATGGTCAGACCAGTGTGACTACATCAGGCGCACGATTGCATGAAGATCTTGCATGTTAGATTTTTAGCTATGTCCGAGCGCAGCACAATCGCATTGATCACGCTGCTCCCACCGCCGGAAACCTCTCCATTACGCACGCTCATAGTTTCTCCGCTCCCCCTGCATAGCAAAAGATGCATTGTGTGCAAAGGCTGATGACACTTCTCTACAGTGTTAGTGCACTGTCGCCTTTGGCTGATGACGCCTCTGTTGCTATGGGGGGGGGGCGGCGGCGGCGGCAAAGGGACGACAAGCGCATCTTCCAGCGGGTGGGGAGGTGCCAAGAATAATGCTGTTGGGTTATGCTCAGGCATAGCTAAAGGTCTGACATGCCAGATCTTTAGGGATCATCATTGGGCCACTATACAGAGGCGCCAAAAGGATAAAAGGAAGCTAAATGAGCTTAAAAACCAAATTCTTGGTAAATAGAGGAGGTAGTGGTGGACTTACCTCCTCCAAGTAGACACACGACGACTGTAGTAAAGACAGTCAATATATTTTATTTATGAACTCCAAATATGCAACACGTTTCGCAGGTTTGATCCCGCTTCATCAGGCAATAACAACGGAGCAATAGCATATGTGGTCAGTAGAAGAGCCAGGCACCTCTGACACAGCTCAGCTACTGACTAATCAGTCTGTTCTAGGGAGAGGAGAGAAGGAGCAAGAGGCACCCTGCTGTGAGAACCTCAAAGGAAGTTCCCTTAAAGGGGAACTGCGGCCTAAACAAATATACTGTCATCAAGTTACATTAGTTATGTTAATTAGAATAGATAGGTAATATAATCTCTTACCCACCCTGTTTTAAAAGAACAGGCAAATGTTTGTGATTCATGGGGGCTGCCATCTTTTTGGTTGAAAGGAGGTGACAAGGAGCAGGAGACACAGTTCCAACTGTCCTGTGTCCTGATCACCCCTCCCTGCTGCACACGCTAGGCTTCAAATGTCAAATTCAAAATGTGTAAAAAAAAAAAAAAAAAAAAAAAAAATGCACCAAAACAGCAGAACGAGCACAACAAAATCAGAAATCCCATCATGCTTTGCACAGCATCAGGGGAAAAAAAGCATGGGCAGTTTTCTTCTGTGCAGCTAAAAATGAGGCTTGTGTAAGAGAAACAAAATTTCTGATGCTGTGAAACTGTTAAAGAAACACAAAAAAGCCTTTTCAGTGCTGCTGAGTCGATTTTTAGTCCGGAGGGAATAAAACATTGGTGTAACTGCAGCCCCAGAGACTGCAGAATGGCCCACCTCTCTCCCTATTTGAAGATGCAGAGTACAGAGCACACATACCCGCTCCAGCACTGAGCACTCTCATCTCTGCTCTCCACCTGATGTCCTGCATTCCTCTGTAAGGCTCCTGATGCATGTCATGTAATATGGATCGGGAGCTTTGCAGAGAAACGCTGCAGTACAATAAACAACTGATGTGAAGCGCAGATAAAAGCCTGCACTGGAGTAGGTACTTGTGCTCTGCTGTGCTACTCTGCATCTTCCGATTGTGGTGTGACTGGGGATTATTCCACACTTGTTATTGGAGTGGGAAGGGGTGTTAACCTGCTGCCGCCCGCGTCACGCCAATGGGTGTGGTGCGGCGGTAGCCTCAGGACTGCCTAACGCCAATTGGCGTAAAGTCCTGGGGCTGTGTTTTGCAGGAGATTGCGCGCAGGGTGCTTGGTGGGCGGAGCGGAGCTTCGCCTTCAGTCTCCGAGCAGCATGTACAGCGCTGCGATCAGCAGCAGCGCTGTACTGGGGACAGCCCTGTGACACGGCTGTCCTCTCCTGAGCAACAGAGGTGATCGGCTGTCAGGCTGAAGCCTATGACAGCTGATCACGGGGATTGGCTAGCGGAGGGAGGGGGGTTTACAGTTAATTAAAAAAGACATTTTTGACCAAAAAAACCCAAATAAACAAACAAACATTGGGGGGGCCATCAGACCCCACCAACAGAGAGCTCTGTTGGTGGGGAGAAGAGGGGGGAAGAATCACTTTTGTGCTGTGTTGTGCCATCCTGCAGCTTGGCCTTCAAGCTGCAGTGGCCAATTTAATAAAAAATTGCCTGGTCTTTAGGGGTGTTTAACACTGCGGCCCTCAAGAGGTTAAGCTGCATACACATCTAGGGGGAAGAGGGGGTTGGATTAATATTAATACTGACCAAACTCACTATTAAGATATTACTCACTATTCTTGCTTTGACGGGTGAGACAGGAACACTATACACGTGTGTGTGTGTGTGTGTGTGTGTGTGTGTGTGTGTGTGTGTGTGTGTGTGTGTGTGTGTGTGTGTGTGTGTGTGTGTGTGTGTGTGTGTGTGTGTGTGTGTGTGTGTGTGTGTGTAACAGACCACCCTTGCCCCTTGCTAGAAGGGGATGATAAAGTGATCACCATGGGTGGAGGGCAGAACTCTTGGGGAGGTTAGCAGTTACACCACTGACAGAAGGATTGGTTGTTAGTGAACTATGTTTCTCTTATACAAACCTCATTTTTAGCTGCACAGAAGAAAACTGCCCGGGCAGTTTCAAAGCATGATGGGATTTCTGATGTTAAAGTTCTCGTTCTGCTGTTTTGGTGCAATTTTTTTTTTTTTACATTTTGAATTTGACATTTTGAAGCCTAGTGTGTGCAGCTGGGAGGGGTTATCAGGACACAGGACAGTTGGAACTGTGTCTTATGCTCCCTGTCACCTCCTTTCAACCAAAAAGATGGCTGCCCCATGACAAAGATGGCAGCCCCCATGAATCACAAACATTTGCCTGTTCTTTTAAAACAGGGTGGGTAAAAGATTATATTACCTATCTATTCTAATTAACATAATTAATGTAACGTAATACCATACTGTTTAGGCTGAAGTTCCCCTTTAACTGGCCATTTTCTTGTAGACTGGAGCAAGCTTTGCCCATCCTTCCTATTCCATTTTATTTTCCAGCACAACTATACAAAATCTGTTCTCCAATCTTCGTCTCTTCACTTGCATTTCCTCCAGCACCATTTGGCACTGAATTTTTTTTGATGCAACCCATACCTGCTTCACTCTGGCAGAAGAGATGTGTTTTATTCCAGCTGTACCCCTTCCCCATGTCCTGGAAAATGTGCCTGTTCCCTCAGGGCCCGTTTTCACGATTGCGAATTCGCATGCATATCTCGCATGCAAATTCGCATAGGCAATACAAGTGGATGGGGCTGTTTCCACTTGTCAGGATTTCTTTGCAGTTTTGTGTGCAGGAAAAATCTGTATAGCAGAGCCATCAGAATTCGCTCGCCGCACACCTCTAGGTGATTAGCATACAATGTATTTAATAGGAAATTTGCATGTGTTTTTTTTTACTGCGAATTCGCATAATGGTTCGCGTAAAAGCACACAGGCACTAACATGGTTAAATTCGCATACATACAAACGTATGCGAATTTGTGGTAAAATTTGCATACTAACGATTCGTTTCCGTGACGATTCTGCACCGCACAAGTGGAAACTGGTCCTCAGACCTTTTAAACAGAACAGTAAAAAGGCACCATCTGTGATCAAATGGAAGATCTTCATTCCTTGCCTGCCATACACCATTGTGATTGTCCTGCTACAAGGATAGTCAGACTTGCTTTCAGTTGCCATTCTGATCAAACTCTCTAATAATAAAACTGGCACATTAACCACTATACCACCAACCTTTTCTATGACATTTTTGTAGAGAGCAAATAGCAGTAAGTTAAAGGGGTTGTCACACAAAACAGTTCAGACTCCGACATACTTAATTTGCACGTCTGCGCTTGAAATGCATTAACTTTGTTTTGTATTCATATACAACAGTGCTGTCCAACTGGCGGCCCGCGGGCCGCATCCGGCCCGCCAGGCCACCTGCTGCGGCCCGCTCGTGTCCCTGGGATGCAGGCATGGCTTGCGCTATCGGCGCCATGCCTGCTCCCTCGTATTGTGGCCTCCTGTGTCCCCGCTGGCCTCTCCTATGTCCCCCCGCTGCCTCACAGATCAGACCTCACAGATCGCGGCGACTGAGGTAAACAGAGGGCGCATGGTACCCGCACGGAGTACGTCACATGCGGAAGTGAATCATTAGTCATTTCCGCATGTGACGTTCTGCCGCGCGGGTGTCATGCGCGCGCTCTGCTTGCTTCAGTCGCCGCGATCTGTGAGGTCTGATCTGTGAGGCAGCAGCGGCATCGTCAGCGGGGACACCGGAGAGGCCAGCGGGGACACCGGAGAGGCCAGCGGGGACACCGAGGTAACGGGCTCGTTACTGGTGGGGGCACCTGTCACTAGCTGGGGGGGCTCCTGACACTATCTAACTGGGGGAGCACCGTCACTATCTAACTGGGGGGGCACCTGTCACTATCTAGCTGGGGGGGGCACCTGTCACTATCTAAGTGGGGGGCACCTGTCACTATCTAAGTGGGGGGCACCTGTCACTATCTAGCTGGGGGGCACTTGTCACTATCTAGCTGGGGGAGGCACCTGTCACTATCTAACTTGGGGGGGGGCACCTGTCACTATCTAAGTGGGGGGCACCTGTCACTATCTAGCTGGGGGGCACTTGTCACTATCTAGCTGGGGGAGGCACCTGTCACTATCTAACTTGGGGGGGGGCACCTGTCACTATCTAACTGGGGGGGCACCTGTCACTATCTAACTGGGGGGGGGGGGGCACCTGTCACTATCTAAGTGGGGGGCACCTGTCACTATCTAAGTGGGGGGCACCTGTCACTATCTAGCTGGGGGGGGCACCTGTCACTATCTAGCTGGGGGGGGGGCACCTGTCACTATCTAAGTGGGGGGAACCTGTCACTATCTAGCTGGGGGGGTGCTCCTGTCACTATCTAAGTGGGGTGCTCCTGTCACTATCTAGCTGGGGGGGTGCTCCTGTCACTATCTAAGTGGGGTGCTCCTGTCACTATCTAAGTGGGGGGCACCTGTCACTATCTAAGTGGGGGGCACCTGTCACTATCTAAGTGGGGGGCACCTGTCACTATCTAAGTGGGGGGCACCTGTCACTATCTAGCTGGGGGGGTGCTCCTGTCACTATCTAGCTGGGGGGGGTGCTCCTGTCACTATCTAGCTGGGGGGGTGCTCCTGTCACTATCTAGCCTGGGGGGGTGCTCCTGTCACTATCTAGCCTGGGGGGGTGCTCCTGTCACTATCTAGCCTGGGGGGGTGCTCCTGTCACTATCTAGCCTGGGGGGGTGCTCCTGTCACTATCTAGCTGGGGGGACACCTGTCACTACCTCAACTGGGGGGACACCTGTCACCTGGCATTTCAGCCCACACATCATCCCCAATCCGGCCCAAAACACAATTGCCAGGCACAGCAGCCAGTAGAGGAGAATTTAGAAGCCAGGTGAGAGGTGTCTACCATATTAAAGGGGCATTCTGCTTATTTATGTGAAATGCTGTCTATTTATGTGCCTCATGACTGCTGAATTTGTCGTGTTGGGGGCCTCATGATTGCTGAATTTGTCTTGTTGGGGGCCTCATGATTTGTTGGGGGCATCACGATTGCTGAATTTGTCTTGTTGGGGGCCTCTAGATTGCTGAATGTGTCTTGTTGGGGGCCTCATGATTGCTAAATTTGTCTTGTTGGGGGCATCATGATTGCTGAATTTGTCTTGTTGGGGGCCTCATGATTTGTTGGGGGCCTCATGATTGCTGAATTTGTCTTGTTGGGGGTCACATGATTGCGAACTCTGAGACTATGGAAAAGCTGAATCGTCATCATGAGACAATAGCATTAAACCTACTTTTTTAGCTTTTTTAAAACGGAAAATAAAACTGGAGGTTTTTTAAAAAAACCCACATTTTTCAGGAGTAGGATGGATAAAATTGTTTATCTTCACAGTTTATTTTCAACTTGGATTTTCCATAATGTTCATGTATGAGTTAAAACGTTTGTATGTAGTTTAAATTGCTGTTGCCACTTTGCGATAAGTGACTTTTGGGTTGCAGTTTGGACACTCGGCCTCCAAAAGGTTCACCACCACTGTCCTAATCTAATGTCCCACATTGCTAAGTTCATGTAAATTTGTCTCCACCCGTGGCCACACCTGCATTCTGGTCCATGGCCACACCCATTTTTCGGCGCCGCTCAATGGACCCCTCATGTTTTCTGGCGCGTGTAACTTCACCATTATTTTAAATTGCATTTTGTGAAAAGTGCTGCCAATCTAATTATCCTTTAATTGCATTTTTTCCGGGGGGGGGGGGGGGGGGGGGGGGGGGGGGGGGGGCTCTAGCAAGAACCTTCGGCCCTCCACCATGGGGTCTGAAAAAAAATGGCCCTCCATGCCCATGAAGTTGGACAGCACTGATATACAAGAATGTATTCTTAACAAATATCTAATGTTACTTATGTATTGATGCGTTTTTTTAAACTGTATTGTAGAGTATACACAAGAGCATCTGATTAAAAAGAGAGATAAAGCTTTCATCAAGTGCTTGGTCAGACATTCTGCATTTTTGGAGCATCAAGAAGTTGCCTTTCAAGCAGCCACAGTCATCAAGCATCTGTCACATGCTGGTAATATGCTTAAAGACGAACTCCAGTGAAAATAATGTAATAAAAAACGTACTTTAAATGTATACATAATTATTGTAAAAAATAGTCAGTATTTGCCCATTTGTAAAATATTTTAAATCCCTGATTTATATTGTGACATTTGTTGCATGGTGACATTTTTACTGCTGGTAAGTGATGTAGCTGCTGCTTGCTGTTTTGGCAGTTGTAAACGGCTATTTCCCACAATGCAACAGGGTTCAGACAGGAAACTGCCAAAAGTATGTAATTAGAATTTTTGTAGGAAGGGTTTCACCACAATATCAGCCATACAGCGCCCCCTGATGGTCTGTTTGTGAAAAGGAATAGATTTCTCACGTAAAGGGGGTATCAGCTACTGATTAGGATAAAGTTCAATTCTTGGTCGTAGTTTCTCTTTAAATAACTCCTAACCATGTTCATTACAAATATGTAATGCAAATACATTGGCCACAATTAACTTTTTACAAATGGCTCATCTGCCAAGCTTTTGTATTTCCCCTGATCACCCCTTAGGGCTGGTTCACACTTCCAGTCTTTTTTTTTTAAAGTGTACCCAAGGAGAATCTCTTAATACAAATGGGACACAGAGGCAAGTTCTTTGCTTAATTACATTCCTCTCTGTCCCCTCTACACTGCTTTCTGTCCCCCCTTTGCTTCACTGCATGCAGAGCAAAGGACAGCTTGTCGGTATACTATTGAAGATTCATTACTTGCAGGAGGCGCACTCCAGCAAAGATGCCCTCTCCCAGCCTACATCCCGCCCCTCCGCTCTGTGATGAGAAGCAGAGAGGTGAGCTACAGCTTTGTGATCCCTGGTTTGTTGCCTTTTTTTTTTTTTAAATTAAAGTGAGGCTAGTGCAAAACTCAGCACAGGACCTGGGGAGAGCAGCAGTAATGGGTGCTACCGGATGTGGCTTTCCCCCTGGAACAGGTAGTATTTTATTTTATTTTTGTTCTATAAAGGTGTGTGTGTGTGTGTGTGTGTGTGCGCGCACACACACTTCCAAATGAGAGAAGGCAAGAGAGCACATCCAGTAAAAATGCTAACATTTATTTCGAAAACATTTTAAAAAATCGCAGGCTATATAGCAATGGTACAGACCATAAAGTTCTGCCGGTTCAGGTGCTCTTTAACCACTTCAGCACCACAGGGTTTTTTGCTTAAAAACCAGAGCAATTTTCACATTTCAGCGTTCCTCCCATTCATTCACCAATAACTTTATTGCTACTCATCAGATGTAAATGATCTATCTTGTTTTTTGTGCCACAAATTATGCTTTGTGAGGGTGATATTTGCTTTTAGTAATTATGCTATTATCTGTGCATTTTAAAGGGAAAAATGAGGAAAAAAAAGAAAAAATACACTATTTCTCCATTTCCATGCACTATAGTTTTCAAATAAACAATGTTACCATAGGTAAAAAAACCCACACATTGTATTTGCTAATTTGTCCTGGATATCTCAACATTTAAATAATGTTCCTAGTACAATGTATGGCGATAATATATTCGTTTCTAGTTTGTGTTTTTTGTTTTCTCATTGTACTCTATCAGTAATTAAAAGCCCTTATCTTCATGATTAACAGTAATACACTCTCATGGCATACATATTTTAAAAGCTAAGTCCCTAGGGTAACTATGTATTCTCTTTTTCAATGCTGTCACTGTTTTTTTTTACAAGTATTTATTTAGGGGTATAGAGTACATGAAAATAACAGTTTTATTGCTTTTCATTTAGTTTTCCGGTAAAAAAAAAATCACATGACTTAGCCCTCAGTTGTCAAACACAAAATCTATTCTCTCACTTGTCACAGTTAAAATGATACCCTATATACATAATCAGATAGCTTATTGGGCATACAGCACACTGTTTACCACAAGTACGCCTATCCACTCCCTTGAGCTTCAAGTAAAGTTTGTGGGGAGTAGATAAGCGTAGCAAGGGAGGTGAAGTGGTTAATGGCCGGTTCACTCCAGGAGCACTTTTTGAAGCACTGTATTTTGGAAAGCTTTTGGCTGTGACCTTATGACAAATGCATCTGTCAGTCTCACCGCTCCCCCATAGCTCCAGTCCCTGCCTGCGTCCCTTCCCTCCCCACTGATTGAAGGGAAGGGACGCTGGCGGGGACTGGAGCTATAGAGGAAGTGGCGAGACTTACAGATGCAGAGATAAACAGCCAGCTGCAACACGCTGTGTGTCGCTAGCTCAATGTATGAATTATGGGGGCATAGAACAGCGCTGGGGGGATTGGTATAGCAACAGAGGCTGGGCAGTATATGCAGACTTAGCCTCTGTATTGTTAGAACCCACCTCAGGTTTTCTTTAATGTTGAACATGTCTTAATCTCACCCTATAAAAATTAACTTCTATAGTATCAGGTTGAGTAAATTAGTTGTAATGTGTCAGTAGGGAAACCAGAATCGTCAACCTTATCACTTATATAACTGTTATTTTCATTTATAGGGGAATTTGCTGTGGAATTAAAACCTTTTATGAATGATGTTCAAGCCTACCTCATGAGTTTCCTTACTCATCCTGAGATGAGATTCCATAAAATAGCCATTGCCACCTTGCACTTCCTGTGTAAAGGTATGTACAATAATCAGATGTTTGTTTTAATAAATCCATTTTGCATCAGCTCTTAAGACCATATACCTCTAGTCTTTAGTGCTTTACTGTTAAAGCCCATTTTAGTAAAAAAAAAATAAAAAAAAAATTCAGCATTGCCCTGCTCGTCTTACTCTGTCAACATGGTCTATGGCCATGTTCCTCAACTCTGTCCTCAGGGCCCACCAACAGTGTATGTTTTGTAGAAATCCACTGAGGTAGTTATTTATCTCTGGTGAGACACTAATGACCCCACCTGTGAATGTTTGTGGTTTCCTGAAAAACATGTACTGTTGGTGGGCCTTGAGGACAGAGTTGAGGAACATTGGTCTACATGGCCATTTTGTAGTGGTGCTGAAGTCCCCAGTGGAGGCATGAGAAGAGTGTGGATATTGAAAGAAGTTTATATTCTAAACACTGATACCTGGTTTCCCTTCCTGGAGAAAAGGAAGATCAGCTGGACCTTAAAGCCAGCTTTATCCCGGTCTCCAATGCAATTAAGAACGCTGCAGTTCCGCATATTGAGAAATTCACTAAGGTGTTTATCATTATTATATACGCCTTTAGACCCAGACATATATAGACAGTGGAAATAAACATTTGCCACACCCTCAAGAAC